>NC_064816.1:47522207-47753111 GCF_023721935.1 Panthera uncia
AAAATGAATTTTGAAAAGAAATTTCAAAAGAATAAAAAATGAATTTTTACCTAACAACACATAAGTACAGCTCCTCTTTTAGAAATGAAATATCTGGGGGCACCTGTGTGGCTCAGTGGGTTAAGCATCTGACTTGATTTTGGCTCAGGTCATGATCTCATGGTTCCTGGGACTGAGCCCCATATTGGGTTCCGTGCTGACAGTGTGGAGCCTGCTTAGGATTTTCTCTCTCCCTATCTCTCTCTGCTCCTCCCCCCCTCACACACTTATGAACTCTCTCAAAATAAATAAACTTAAAAAAATGAAATATCTGACTAAAGTGAGGTAACATCCTATAAATGATTATGCTATTCAGATGGGGCATGTGTTTTCTAGTGGATCAGATTCCATGCTATTCCTTAATATCTTACACATGACTCACTTTGCTCATTTGTATTATACACCCAGCCCCTATAGGAGAATTCCTTCTTAGAGAATCACAAACCACATAATTGTAGTAACAGTGTGGAAGGCCCACACATGTCTATGTGCACATACAAACAAGTGTCTCAGATATATATGTAGAAATAAAGTTGCTGAGTCCATCATCTTTTCTAGGTATTTCCAAATGGTTCTCTCATGAAATTTTATCACTTTCCATTCCTACTAGTGTAGTCTAAGAATCCCCATTTCTTCCCAACCTCACCAGCAAATGGTATCAGTGCAAATACACCTTTTATTTTGTAATAGCTGGGGATGAAACGCTTTCTTACTATTAATTTCCACTTTTCTAATTTATGAGGTTGAGCCCTTTTTATGTTTTTTTATCCACAAATCACCTTTACATATCTTCAATTCATTTTCTAAAAATTAGCTTGTCTTTTATTACTAATTTGTCTATGTTAAAAATTTTGTGTAACAATCCTTTGTCAGTTAACTATATTGCAAATAATATCTCCTTGTTAATAGCTTTATAATTTAACTTTAGAAATGGTATTCGTTTTCAGATACCATTTATTCCAGCATTGTTTGCTATTGAAAATAATTATAAAGTAAGTAGAGTCCACCAAATAAAAAATGAATTACAGAAATCTTTGGTATATTTATAAAAGAAACTATATGGGGTGCCTGGGTGGCTCAGTGGGTTAAGTGTCCAATTTCAGTTCACGTCATGATCTTGGGGTTCATGGGTTTGAGCCCTGCATCAGGCTCTGTGCTGACAGCTCAGCACCTGGAACCTGCTTTGGATTCTGTGTCTCCCTCTCTCTGCCCCTGCCCCGCTCATGCTTTTTCTCTCTCCCAAAAATAAACATTAAAAAATAAAAAAGAAGCTCTATAGTAACTCTGATTACCCAATCAACATAAATTAATATTAAAACAACAATGTTATATGAAAAACAAGTTGCAAATGGATATGCATGGAATGGTATTTTTTAAACAATTTAAAAAACACAAAGCAAACTACCTCTAGTTTATGGGCGGCTACACAGACTGCAGCAGCATGAATCTCACTGGGACAGAGGCACACCAACATCAGAATAATAGCATTGGTGGGAGGCAAGGAGGGAAGCCTGGCAAAGGGGAAAGGGAAGGAGGGGAGGCTTTGATTGTGTTTTTATTTCCTATGTGTGGATGGAGAGGCATGTGAAGCAGAGATGTTAATACATTAATGTGTTATTTTCAAGGCTGTGATATATTATTGCCTACAATTTGTGTGGCTGTGTGAATCACTTCATAGACACTGATAGGTATACATATCTACATATACATTTAAATTTTAAAAACAGCTCACAGAAACATAGCATATTGTTAATGAACTATACAATTCCTTATTATTTAAAAAATATGGAAGAGAGAAAAGAGACCTATTTAATTTTATTCATTCAAAATTTTATATTTATTTATGTTTCCCATAATTCACTGTTGTGTATAATATCCACAAGACTCTTTTTCCTTTCCATTTTTTCCTTTTTTTTCTTCACTTCCTATAGTTGGGGTATTAAGTGTTCCATGGAACACACCTGAGAAATTAAGTATTTTGTGAGACCAACAGGCTTGGGAGAAACTCAAGGAAAAAAGCAGTTCACTCAAGTTAATGTCAAATTGTGTGTGATTTTGATAATACACCAAGAGTAAGTTGGAATGTCTAATTTTTTTTAAGGAACAAAGCACTTCATTGCAAAAGCCTGTGTCCACAACACTGCCTCATAGTAAACATAAACTCTTTAAGAGAGCTTGCTTTGAAAACTACTGATGTAGGTAACTTTAAAAAATTTGAGAGGAACCATGCCCTATGTTCCTAATGGTCCTTAAAACTTGTAACTTTACAAAAAAAAATTCTGTTTTAAAATTTTAAAAGTTTATTTCCTTAGTAAGTATTTCACTGCACAAGTAAACAATTATCTTTTCTAGGCCATAAACTACATTGCTATTCAAATAAATAGAATTATCAGACACCACAGGCACTTATCTTATTTACTCACAAGGCTAGAACATTTTAAAAATAAACATAATAATACATCGGACACTGCTTTGAAATGCATGTAAATTGCCATTCTAGGACCTGCACAACTCCATCACCATTAGTTGCAATGTTCTCCAGCTATTCTGCAAAGAAAGCATGAACTGAGGCTAATCATTTGTATAAAATGTTGCAATTTAAAAATAACTTTATGGGGGCACCTGGGTGGCTCAGTTGGTTAAGCGGGGAACTTTGGCTCATGTCATGATCTTGTGGTCCACGAGTTCGAGCCCCAGGTCGGGTTCTGTGCTGACAGCTCAGAGTCTGGAGCCTGCTTTACATTCTGTGCCTCCCTCTCTCTCCGCCCCTCTCCTACTCATGCTCTGTGTCCCTCACTCCTGCCCTCTCATTCACACACAAAAAATAAACATTAAAAACAAATTTTGGGGGGCTCCTGGGTGGCCCAGTCGGTTGGGTGTCCAACTTCAGCTCAGGTCATGATCTCACCACTTGTGAGTTCGAGCCCCACGTTGGACTGTGTACTGACAGCTCAGAGCCTAGAGCCTGCTTCAAATGCTATGTGTCCCTCTCTCTCTGACCCTCTCCCATTCACTCTCTTTCTCTCAAAAACAAATAAACATTAAAACAATAAAGTTTTTATATAAAAAATAAAAATAAATAAAAATACTGTCATGCATTATGTTACCAGATGAGAAAATGGAGTATTTCATACATTGATGCCATTAACAGACCACAGGGTGACAATTATCCTACCTATTTTACAAAGGCTCAGAGAAGTTCAGTGTCATTGGACCGGTCTAAGTCACACCTCAAGTAAGTAAGTGATAGAGCTAAATCAGAACCTGGGGCAGGTGAGTCCAAATGAAGCATGGTCTTCCAACTATGGTATAGAGAGCAAACTATAGATTCAAACATCAGCCTTCGTTTGGAATGCTGGTCCCTCTGAGCCTCAGACCTCTCCTGTGTAAGGTGGCAATCATGAAAGCACTCATCTCAAGGCTTGCAAACACAAGAAGATAATCCATGACAAGCATCAGTAAATTTCCACCATTGTTATTATCACTTCAAAATTTTTACCACATCGTGATGATAGTTTAATGCAAACCAATACTCAGCTGTGCAATGTAAGGGCAACATATTCTAACTTATTCTTTTGCTGAAGACTCTTCTGGAGAAATTGGTATTTTAAAAAAACCTGTTTGAGGAATTTCAATTGTGTTTTGCTTTTTTCACTAGACAGTTATGCTTATAGGGAAAACAGTCACACAATAATCACACAATAGAGGTAGTCTCACGTATTTAGGTCATTTTAAGCCTCTGAGTTTTTCCTTTGATTTCCCCCCACTTTGTCCTGAGGATAGTTAGCATATTGGCATGTGATGAGGTAGGTTGTGGTTGTTTCTTGCACCTATCTGCTCCAAGTTTTCTTTCTAGCTATGACCCTGTAAATAGGCTTCAGAGTAAAGAAAATATTAAAAAATTTTTTTAATGTTTATTTATTTTTGAGACAGAGAGACACAGAGCATAAGCAGGGGAGGAGCAGAGAAAAGAGGGAGACACAGAATCCTAAGCAGGCTCCAGGCTCCGAACCATCAGCATAGAGCCTGACGCGGGGCTCAAATTCACACACCACGAGATCATGACTTGTGCTAAAGTCATACGCTTAACCGACTGAGCCACCCAGGCACCCCAAGAAAACATTTTTAGAAAGCTATTCTCTTTATACTCAAATTGAGCATATAAAAGAAGACAGTAAAGGTTGTAACAACAATGGGAACCTTCTTAGAATACTGGGGGCATTGCTGATACCATGCATTTATCGAGGATGTGGCATCTTGACCTGTTTCATGACCATATTTTCCAGAAGACTCTCCATTTCATAGAATTCATTTTCCTATAATTTCTGTTAATAAATGCAATGTGATTTCATAAAGGAGTCTGAGTCTTCAAATCAGAATTTGTCAGAACCAGAGTCTAAATTTTTAATCCAGAAAATCTGTCTTTTTGTATAGTGTACACATGCATGTATATATCAGTAAAATACTGGCTGCTTTACTTACTCAAAGTTCAGATCCAAACTCTCGCTCAGTGTGTTATTGTGGCTTCTCCATTCTTCTAAATCCCTATATGAATCCCTACTTAAGAATTTTTTAAGACTCTTGTTACTTGTTTGTATTAAATGAATAATACTATTTAGAATAAAAAACGTTAAGTAAAATAAGCCATCAGTAAATGCTCCCTGACAGTTAATTTGTGTCCAACAGAAGCTGATGTAAAACTTCTACCATTTAATAAATAAAGAACATGTCACACAACAGCAATTATATTACTCGGTATTGAGAACTAGAGTATAAATCAGAGTCATACGTTGGGATCTCGGGTGTTTCCAGCCCAAGAACAGGAAAGGGTCTGGCATATGGTAGGCAACTGATGTGTATCTCCTGAATGAATGAATGAATGAATGAATGAATGAATAGAGTTGGATCATAGAATTACTGTGCCAAATAAGTAATTTATCCCACATTTAAGGAAAACAATGTAATGCATCCATGTTGAGATTAAAGTGAGCCTCAGATTTTGATGGAAATGTTCCACAAATTACATTTACAACTTACTGGTGCAAACTCTATGAAAATCAGTCAACAGTAATTTGATTGTGTGACTCCTAACTGAACAAGACAGTCTGGTTGACCTAATCTTTAGTCAACCAACATTCATTCCAGTGACCGAGGACAGACCTTTCCCAAGCAAAAACCATTTTTTATGAGAAGGTCTGGGAGAAGATTACACAACAAAATATACTGCAACATGGGTAGGCTCTTTAAGCTTAAGGTTGGCTAATTAGAAAGCATGGCATCCACTATTAATTTACTAACCATTATAAACCATAAAGAGGGAGGTTGGAGACATCTCAGAATAAAGAACACAGATGGTTTGAGAATTGCTGGACACTGCAGATTTTAGTAGACAAAACCTTAGAAAGAGTCATAGGAATCCAAAGTGATTTGTGTGTTCCTTAGTGGTGCATTGTTCCTTCTTGACTTTGCACCCAGGTCCTTCTGGATCTAAATCTGTTTCTACCTTTGCAAACAAGGTCATTGCTACAACTGACCCTTTTACATTTTTCTTTCAGGCCCTGCTGCAAAAAAGAAGTATGTCAGTTATAATAACCTGGTTATCTAACCTGTTTCATTCCATGGAACCATGGAAGAGGAAGACCCTCAGTTATTTTGTCACCCAACCTGGCATAGGACTCTTTTGGTCCTGCCCGCTGCCCATCACTGGAGGAGCATCCCCGGCCAGGAGACCAACGTTAGAGGATCCAAGTATCCTACACAGCTGCTTTATGAAATATTCTTACTTTATCTTGGCTTAATAAGTCACTGGCATCAGCACTGCCAACTCGGCTGCAATTTTGGACCTTCCCTACCACAGGGAGTGTTGAGACTCAAGTCCCACCCAGGCTCTTTAGGATGAACCATCGAGAGCCACAGTGAACGTTTTGGGGCTGACTTGTCTTTCTACGTATGTACTTCCAGACTGCAAGGTTTTGAAATTTTCTGTACAGTTTGTGAGGACTTTTGCACTTTGCCATCTGATGTTGTACCTTGGTTCACTGTTTGTTTTCGAATGCCTTGTTTCCATAGAGCCCTATTCTCTCAGACGGCAGAATATTTGGAAAAATTTTTAAACAATTCAAATGTTAAAAAGATCTCGGCAGACTAAAAGAAAAAAAACAAAAGAAAGAAATTAAAACCACATATGTAATGACTGTATAATTATGATTATAGTACCACTGCAAATCATGTTATTTTTTTAACACAAAAAAGGTATTTAAAGACCAAAAACTGTGCTGAGAAAGTATGCCCCACCCACCTATCTTTGGTATAAGGATAGGTCACATGAAAGGAAGGTATTGGCTGAACTGAATAGAGGTCTTCATCTTTGGAATGCATGCCAGTAATGTATTTTACAGTACATGTTAATAATTTACGTTCAATATTTGTATTTGTGTTCTCTTTTGTTATTTTAATTAAGGTAAATGGATATTTTGCAATAATTTTAATAATGATTAAGCTATTTGAAGAAAAGAATATGGATTTTTCATGTCTTGAGGTTTTGTTCATGCCCCCCTATGACTGACCAGTGTGATAAGGACTTTAAAAAAAAGCATGTATG
Source organism: Panthera uncia (assembly GCF_023721935.1). Lineage (NCBI taxonomy): Eukaryota > Metazoa > Chordata > Mammalia > Carnivora > Felidae > Panthera > Panthera uncia. Next base: position 47,528,848 of record NC_064816.1, read on the forward strand.
TTTTTTACTGTTTGTAATAAGTACTTTCGTTAATCTTGCTGCTTATGTGCCAATTTAGTGGAAAAACACCCTTGCTGAAAAACTCCCCCTTTCCATTCTCTTTCAATTCTGTGATATTGTCCAAGAATGTACCAATAAAATTCTTTGGTTAACTTTTTTATTTCCTGAAATAAATATTTTTAGTTGTTTATCCCCTTTTAGTTATATAGCTTATTTCATAAAATCTTAAGTCTAGGGAACACTGTGAACAACCCAAGTTGTGAAAGAAATAAGCCTTCACTCACAAGTCCTATCTGAAATGCATAGATAAATCCAGAGACGCTAAATTCTCTCCTAAAAAAAAAGGAGCTAGCACAAAGCCCATGCATTTTGTCTCCTTATAAGTGAAATTGAGACCTGAGAACCCTCAGACATTGACTCAGTAAGTTACTCACCAAAAACAGTCAAAGTGTCAGAGGGAAGAGAAAATAAAGAAATACTAGCCTCAATAAACAATTTGGGGGCAAATGAGTGAAAAGATGAAAGTCTCTGTGAAACTTAACCAAAGAACCTAAGTAAAGATTTTTACAACAATGCATTTGTCTGTACTTACCAACAAATATGGTAGCCATGTTAACAGCAAGATTAAGACTTGGGGTTCCCCAAAGTCAAATGTGGGAAATACCCTCAACAATAACTTGGGTGTCAGGATCACAGAAGAATGTCGGTTTACAGAGGGTGACATTTGTCCTTAGCACTCAGGGTAGGGCCCCAAAATACATTTAAATGGATTTAAATGGCCCATTGTGGATCTACTTGTGACTAATTTTCTACAGTCACTGAACTCCACTAACCTCTTGCTGCTTAGCCCATGCAATGTGTACACAAAGACTAGACACCTTATTTCAGGATCACGCTAAGAAAAATTAAAATACCACCCACTTTTTTCCTAGCCCTTAAACACCCTTCAAGCAATAGACCAATGAGATAAAAAGCTAATCACAGCAGGTAGGAGTTTTGGATCATCCACACTTTCAAGTTGTAGAGCCAAACAATCCAGGGTGAGAGCTGGCTCCCCTCCAGCTAGCTATCCTGGGGAAAGTTATGGAAACATTTTGAATGCTCCATTTCCTCCAGCAGAAAACAAGTTAATACTACTACATATTTCATAGACTTAGGAGGATTAAGAGAAAAGGAAAAAATCCATGCAAAGGGCTTAGAACACTGCTTGGCACTCAGTTAACTTGCCACGTGTGTTAGCTAGCATCCGCACCACCATGGCTGTTACATTTTGTCTTAAAAATAAAATTAAGTGCACAGTGCTTTCTCATTCCAGACATGCAAACACAATCTGTAAAATAGCACATGGGAAAGTCAGGCTGACTTTGGGCCACGTAGAATAAATAATTTCTTTCACCAAGAAATTGCAAGAGCCTTTCCAAAAGATTCCAACATATAAGCAAGAGTGCAGGGGAAATAACAAAAGCACTTTACTTAGGATTGCCAAGAGCTCCTGCCAAGGACCTTTACTCTGGCCCAGGATCCTCAGCATAGAATTGAAATAACAGTGATGGAGATAATGACAAGGATAAAAATTAAAGCTTCTATAGTACTATAAGGAATTGTTATATACATTACATACACACACACACACACACACACACACACATATATACACTAAATATATATTGTTTACTTTATATGCATTATATACCTCATGGATGTCATACGCATTACAATGCATACTAATCCTCAGAAGGCAGTTCTAATCATGTTCCAGAAACTCCATCCCCAACCCAGTAGCTAAGTTGAAATATGTCTGTAGCCCTAGGACAGATGTAATAGAAAGTGTTCCAATAACAGGGCAGCAGAATGAATGCACTCCCCTCCAGGACCCGGTGCTCTTTCCCAAATATCAGCTATTCTCTTACCCAGCACCATCCCCACCCTGCACAGCCACATGACTCCACTTTCTCATGTATATTTCCAGTTTCTTAAACATCACGATATCAGATGTCTTTTCAGAGCTGATCTAAAGGAACAGTGCTCCCCCCCACCCCCATCACAGTGAATCCACTGACCTGCTTTATTCATTTCTGCAATACTCATGACGTGACTTTTTAGATTTGCTTCTTTGTCTTTGCTAGTCCTGCTGAGGTTTTAGGGGTAATAGTGGGGTCTGGAGCCAACGGCCAAGAAAGAATTCTTGAAGATGTCTTTGGTGCCAAAAGGTGATTTTATTGAAGCACAGGGAGAGGACTGGTGGGCAGGTAGAGCTGCCCAGGGACAGCTTAAATACTATGGAATTGGGGGAGGTAGAGTCCAGGGGAAGTTCCCAGTGAGATGTTCATATGCTAAAGAAGACTCCCAGGATACTGGAGGCCTAGCTGTTGTCATGTTGTTTTCCCTCCAGCAAAGCATTAGCATCAAGACAGTAGGGAGTTTCTGGAGAAACAGTATTTGCCAGTGGGCTGCAGGTTATAAAGAAATTTATTTCTGCCATTTCTTTCTGCCTTTGTTTCCAACATCACTATGAAAGGGTGATGAAGAAGAGCCCTGCAAGACTACAAACTCTATCAGTTAACTATTTGTTTTTCTTCTTTCCTCTCTTCTTGGGCAGGATTATCACACATATCCCACCTGGAGTTAGGGAGGAGGTATTTGTGCCCTGTCAGCTTGTCTTATGCTTTCTCATCAGGTCCCTTTCTTCAGTGAGAACTAAGAGAAAACATAGATTGTCTGGTTTGTTCTCTGTAGTATCCCAGCACTCCAGACAAGGTTTGGCAAGGAGTAGGCACTCCCTGAGTATTTGTAAAGCAGTCAGGGAAAGGAAGCATGAATGGCTGAAGGTTAAGAGTGGGAGAAGAGGGGAAACAGTGGGAGAACAGTGGGAAAGAGGATGGAGGAAACATGCTGGTGACTGCAGCAGCCTTGGTGGCAGAGGAGGGGCTGGAGCTGGGTCTTTAAGGACAGGTAAGGGGCGCCTGGGTGGCTCAGTTGGTTGGACATCCATCTTCAGCCTAGGTCATGATCTTGTGGTCTGTGAATTCAAGCCCCATGTCAGGCTCTGTGTTGACAGCCTGGAGCCTGCTTCCGATTCTGTCTCCCTCTCTCTCTGCCCCTCTCCTGCTCATGCTCTTTCTCTCTCTCTCAAAGATAAATAAAAATTAAAGAAAAGTTTAAGGACAGGTAAGACCCAAGGGATCCAGATGAACAAATGGGTGAGACGTGAACATTAGGGCTCATCCTCAACAGTAAAGGACAGAACTACTACTCTGGCATAGTGCTTCCTTTTGTCAGAATGTGAACCAGTCTTCTTAGAAAGTGAAGTGAGAACTTGATACAGATAACTGGATATTCTCTATCAGAAGCTGTTTTATCCGGGCACCTGGGTTGCTCAGTTGGTTGAGCATCAGAGTCTTGATTTCAGCTCAAGTTTCATCTTGTGGATGGTTCATGGGTTTGAGTCCCACATCGGGCTCTACGTTGACAGTCAGTGCAGAACCTGCTTGGGATTCTCTCCCTCTCTCTCTCTGTCCCTCCCCAGCTTGTCTCTCTCTCAAAATAAATAACCTTTTACATAATAATTCTACAAAAACAAAACAAAAGGCAAAACACCTCTGTCATCTGAAAGAGGAGGGGAGGAGTGGCGGCACAAGGGAGATGAAGTAACAGGAAGGTACTGGATTTAGAATCACAACTCCTAGGTCAAAGCACATTTTGGCTGGGTCATCTCAGGCATCCCACACACCTGTGCATTCTTCCCATCTTCATTCTTGTCATATCAACACGACATGGATTCAAGCCTTTGCATCCATCAGACCACTCTTTACGAACCTGTTCCAAATGTTAACTTCACGATCAAAATGTGTTAACCAATAACCTGCAACAGGTGGGAGGGGGGTGGCTGGGGTCCAAGGGGAGACTTCAGCATGAAGAATGATTCAGCTGTCACATGTGTCAGCATGATTCATGCCTAAGATATCCAGCAATGCCTTTGGCCACCACTTCACACAAACAAACTCAAGTAGGAGACTCCAATAGATAAAATCCCTCAATCCCTCCTCCAGTTGGTGCTGTTGTATTATCTCTTATTTGACATTTTTCTTTTTCTTTTTAAAGTTTGCTTATTTTGAGAGAGACCGCAAGAGTGAGAGTGGGGGAAGGGCAGAGAGAATCCTGACATTTTTTCTTCTGTAAATTATCCTTTTGTCAAATTTACTTTATCATGCCCTCAAATGAATGTCTGTTTAGATCCTGATACTCTTATCTGTATTCTAGCCTTCCAACTGCCATGGTAGTGATAAATCTGCTTACTAACTCTCAGCCAAGGTAGTGATAATATTCTGGAGAATGCTAGAGACTAGAGCAGGGCATTGGCGGCTTCTACCAGAGACCCATGGTGAGGCTGACCTTGGTGCATGAATCAGCATTAGGTAGATGGATATAGATACAGTCATTGCTCTAATTAGAAATCCCTCAAAACTGCAGGAACAATTGTCCTGTGTTGTTTTCTCTTGCCCAACAAAAAATAACAAGAAATGAACCAAAGCTAAGGGCATTTGTGATGCCTTGTGAAAATCCACACACCTATATCCACGTTGTTTCTCTGACTCTCTGTCACAAAACCTAAGACAGACCAACAATCCTATCACTTCATGAACCATGAATGACTTCTAGGGCTGTCTTTTTTTTTTCCTAAGTATGGAAAATAAGACATCGACTTCATTATCTTCCCTGCAATCCTTCCATGGACTCAAATCAAGCTCCTACGTTATTCCTAAGGCCATCCGCATGTGAAGTTCTGGCCGTGTTGTACCACCTCCAGACTCCAGGCACACTCTGAATCCCCAGGACTCCTCGAGGGCAGAGGAGAGCATGGAGCATGGCTTGGAACCTATAGCACAACACAGTCTGCTTACACCCTCAAACTCATCACCACAGGGGGGGATCACACAGTGGTTGCCAACTATGATGTTGACCTAATGGATTTATTTTGTTTGGCTAATGAATAAGTCAAGCATTGTCAAAAGAGGTGTGGGCAATTCAAGCACCTAAGACTTACAGAATACCTGTTCCATTCACATGGCCTTCCTGGCATCTGTCTTTCTTTGACCCCAAACCTTCACTATGCTTCCTGTCCCACATGCCAATGTGTTTATCCTGGCTTTTCTTGTCTCACACTTTTCCTGTTTACAATGAAATTAGTAAATCAATCAAGTTGAGGCAAGGTACAAATTCTGATTTCTAATTCCTTTAACTTTTGTTAACATTTGTCTTAGACAAATGCTTCCAAACGTTAATGTGTCTTTAAATCAACTGGGGATCTTATTAAAAATGCAGATTCTGATTCAGCAGGAAGGGCCTAGGGTTCTGCATTTCTAATAAGCTCCTTGGGGATATGATGGTACTGCTGGTACCTGAATTGGAGTTTGGTTCTCAACCCTGACTGTATATTCAGTTCACTAAGGGCATTTAAAATATACCCATAGCAAGAACCACCCCCCCCCATAAAGAGTCCATTTTATTTAGTCTGGGTAAAGCTTGGGCATTTTGTTTTTTCTCCACATGCTTCCCATGTGTAGGGTGGGAGATTAATGTTCTTAATGTGTCTTGGGACTTAGCATAAGAATTCCCTGGAGGCAATTCTAAAGCACACAATGCTGGGCCCCTGCCCCCCTCACCCCCAACCAGAGTTTTATCTCTGTAGGTCCAGGGTGGGAAGTCATAGTTTGCAATTCTAACACTTTCCCAGGTGATGTTGATGCTGCTGGTCCAAGGTCCATACTTTGAGAACCACTGGGCAAGTCTAAACAACCAAATTACTTTTTCTGTATTCTGGCTTTGCACACAACAAAAGGTTAAAACAAGCAAAAGACTCTTTTTCAGCTCTAACTCATTTTACACACCTCCATTCATTCTGGACTTCAGGCTTCAAACATTACCCTTGTAGGTTTCCATCACTGTTCTGCAGTGGTCTGCATTTGCCCATCTTCCAACTTTTGCATAAATTGATTGAAACCCAACTCACTGGAAGGTTTGCTATATACCTACATTTGTCTCTTTAAATCACTTATCTCTCCTTTTCTGGGTTCGTGACCAGAGATTCAGAATTCTGTTTCTAAATGTATTCTGTTGTTAGGTTTGCCATCTTTCTATTTCTGATTTGAGTTCATTACAACATTTTGACGTTTTGAAATTCATCTCTCCAAAGCCTCATCTGCCTACTTGGCTATGAGCAGACTGGCTAGAGGCTGAGATGACATTGGTGCTTTCATTTAAGTGTCTTCTTTACCAGGTCTTCCTTGCTGGTCTGAATTTGGTTCAGAAAAGCATTATTTTCTCTTCACTGGCCCTTTACTGTTTTAATAGGCAATAGTAGAGAATTCAATCAACCGATAATTTGAGCACCTGCTATATACTAGGCACTGTCTCAATTCTTGGGGACACAGCAGTAAGAAGCCAAATCACATGCCCTCGAGAAGCTTGCATTCTAGGTAAGGTGTCAAGCATTTCAAAGATACTGCAATTTCATCCAGAGGTGGCCTCTTCAGGATGTACAACCAGATTCAGAGTCGAACACTCCACCCCAAATCTGTACTTCTCCCACTGCTTTTTTTCCTTTTCCTCCACTGCTATCCCCCACTTCTACTTAAAAAAAATTGGACATGCTGACTCTTTATTTTGCTTGCTGTTTGTTTTATTGTCCTGTGGGCTCCAAGCAGGCAGATCCCCAGCTGTGTACACACCTGGTTCCATAGTTGAGAACTTGCATTTGCCTCACAATTGCAGGGACCTATTCACTACAATGAAGGGAAATCCTAGGGAGAAATTATTCTAACTTTGAGTCAGGCAGCCAGTTAGCAGCATCCATTGTTAGAGTAACTGGCACTTTTTTTTTTAACCTTCTCCTTTGAACAAATGACTCTCCAGCCAGCTCTGCATCTGGCTACTTAGCTAGACAATAACAAAGTCTATCTTGGTGACTGTCATCCTCCCAGTGAACATTTACTACCAGGGAAATTGTGTCAGGCAAATCACACTGGTCTTTGAGCCGAGGGGGCAGGACTGCCCTTAGCTACTACCCAGAAATTGTGAAGAGCCAGCTTAGAGATAAGTTCATTAGGCGCTTGGTTTGTGCTCAGCACTGTGGTAAGCAATTCATAGTCACCTCATCCAATCTTAAAAGCAGCTCTGTGTGGGAGGGGTTGATATTATCCTCATGTTTATGTGTAGTAAAATAAAGAGTAGCAGAATGATTTCCCTAAAGTCACGCAATTGGTAAACGGAAAAACTGGGATTTCAACCCAGATGTCATAGATTCTGGACCCAATACTATTAACCACTAAATTATCATGCCCAAAACATGTTTTTCTTCACCCCAAAATAACAATTATAATCACCATAGGCAAAATAAATCCCTAACCAGAATGAAAGAAGATTTTTACAGGATAAGTATGTGTATGAACAATACACAGTAATTATAGTAAGATAGACAATTAAACAGTATTAAAATTGATTCAGAAGAATGTTGTTGTATAAAAATGCTCTTACAATTATTTTCAAGATGATTCCAACTACATAAATTCACATATACATGCCAAGATAAAGCTTGAAGGAAAAATACAAAATGAGCCATGTAATTACAAATAATAATTATTTTTTACTCTTAATTTTTTCCTTAACTTTTTGTTTTCTTTGCAATGAACAAGCACTATATTTATCGTCAGGGGGAAAAGATAATTTGAAAATCATCCTATGGATTTCTGCTAAGTTGGCAAAGTACAGCATGATGTTGGCTCCCTACTTGAAATCATCTTTGGGCATCAACTGTAACAGCTCTTCTGGACCCTGAATTTACATTAGAATCTCCTTAGGGGCTTTTGAGAAATACTGACCCACTGGCTCCAACCCAGACTAATTAAAACAGAAATTTGGAGGGAAACCTAGATACTGATTTATTTTAAAATCCCCCCACAGTGTGGCTTTGAAAGAAACACAGATGCCAGGGATTAGGACTTGCATGGATACTAGGAATTAGAAATGATGAACCACCCCACCTATCATAGCACTTTCCTCCCACCTGTTTCCAGCAAATGCTCCCAAACTGAGAAACCAGACTCCCAACAGAGCAGAATGAGAGCCTGGAAATGGAGTGACACACATGGATCTTTGCAACAGAGATGAAAAAAGAATTCTGTCTGTGCAAAAAAAAAACTGGAACACTTGCTCACATTATACATAATATAGTCAATCCAGATGGATTAAGGATGTAAGTGTCATAAGAAAAAAGAGAAAATATAAGAGAAGTAAGAGTAAATATAGGGAAGTATCTTTCTGACTTTGAAGGAATGATTTCTGAAGAACAAAGGGTTAACCATAGAAAAAATAATTACTAATTTTGATTATATCAGAATTAAGACTGCTGTTCCTCAAAAGTTAAAGAAAGTGGAGCTAAAACTATAATCTGTAAGAAGATATTTATAATAAATACACCAACAAAGGATTAATATTAGAAATATGTATTAGGAATAAATGTACATGTGCACATGGAATATATATATATATACACACACACATATATGTATGTGTATATATATATATATAAGGAATATATATGAAATATACATGTAATAAAATGTCACATATATCTTATAATTAAGATAAAGACAAACTCCTCAATATTGACAAGAACAGATATTTCACGGAAGAGGAAATCCTATGACTGATAAACACATGAAGAGATGCTCAATTTCATTAGAAAAGAAAATGGAGATCACAATGAAAGAGCATTTTACACTTTACCCCATTCAACTGGAAGTGTCAGAAAGTTGTAAGAGATCTCAGTCTCCTGATTTGAGTGTGAATTGGTACAACCACTTGGACAAAAAAATCTCCATTTCATAAACTTGAGTATCTGTGTTCCTTATGACCTGGCTGCTCTACTGCTCTGTAGTGACTCAGAAACATTATTTTTACAGGTGGCCCAGGAGACATGTAGAGGTATTTATACTAGCTCTGTTCACAATTACAAAGACCTGGAAATACCATAGTATCCACTGACAGAAAAATGGACACATAAAGCATGGTACAGTCATACAATGGAATACTACACAGCAGCAAAATCCATGAAATCACATAGATAAATCTTAACAACATAATATTGAGTGAAAAAGTTCTAGAAGAAAATTTACAAAATTCAGGATCATGGTCACCTCTAGGGGAAAATGGGGGAATGAGATAAGGAAAAAGGCCATAGGGAGAAGTGAATTACCAGTAATGGTGAGTTCTTATCTTAGGCTAGGTACAGGTTACCAAGTGCTCATTACATTTTATTATTTAAACATAAAGAAGGGTGGGCATGAACAAATAATGATGATGCTTTGTGTATCAGGGATGACAAATACCTCAAGTGCCCTTGTGGCTACACACAAATATTCACACAATAATCTCAACTAAGATCCCAATCTTCCCACTATACATCTAGAAATTACCTGATCATTGTGCTGCTTATGTGATGAGCCACATTCTTCTAAGTGACTCCAAATTAGCAAAGCTCCATCATATAATCATTAATCATTTAATCAGATCTGAAATTCTGCTAGCAGAGTGGCTCTACTCCCATTTCAGGAAGACAAAACTAAGGAGTAATAGAATTAAGTCAATAGCACTAGTCTTATTTCCATTCTCATGATCAAGAAAAGCCACAGCTTTTCTCCATCAAAGAGACAACATTTTGCTCCTTTCTATGGCTCAGACCTTGGTTTCATCAGTCTAATGTTCTGGTAAGTCCCACTTAGAAACATGAATCCAGCGCTTCTATCTGGCGATTGACAAAAAGGTAACATCAGCTCTCTTGGCTGCTGAGGAGGGACACCTCATGTCCACAACAAGCACCAATTATAGAGAAATAAAAGACCTAGGACCCACCCATTTTTATGCAATTCTCTAAACTGACAGTGACAAAATCTACCAATTATCCCAGTATTGTCTGTGATTTTGCTGGTTTTAGCTCAGGAAGTCCAGCCTCCTGGAAAACCCCCTGAGCCCAGGCAAATTGAGATTTATGGTCCCACTCCCCTGACCCAATGAATCATTTCATTCTGGTATCATTGGCTTTCTGCTCATTCTCTCTTGAATGGAAGAGATTTAGAATATAGGTCAAAATAAAGCTTGAGGATTTTCTATCTGGACAAATCATGTTGATCTTTCCAAAGGGAACTTGGCAGAGCTATGCACGAATCTTTTTCAAAGATTCCTTAATACTTCCCATGTTCCCACTCTCATCTGTATTCTCTCCATCTGAAGACTCTTATTACACATTATAAATGACTTGTATGACCCACTGGGGTATACAAACACTTATTTTGAACAAAAGCTTCCAGACCAAGCTTCTGACACTGGAAGAAAAGGAATATAAATATTACTGAATCCTAGAATTACACACAATTCATTTAATTCTCTTTGGGGAGAGACTCAAAAGTGAAAAATAAAGGATAGGTAAGCAAGAATTCCCCTAAATTGTCCTGTCAGGAGAGGAGTGGCACATCTATCCTTAGCTCCTCAGCCATGTGGGGGGGGGGAGCAGTTTAAATATTAATTTGCTCATCTGGTACTTTACATGTTATGTAGACAACCAGATCAATTACACTAATGTAGGTAATTTACATCCAAAAAGGCCTGACAGTTGAGGTGAACTTGATCCACCACAGATCCACTAGCCACAGTAAGATTGTACTTTTTTTTTTTCATATTGTGATCACAAAGTGTCCCTTGTGATGGTGTTCTTGGAAAAAAATAAAGTTGCATGTGGTGTATCTCAAAGAAGATGAGCTAGAAGAAGGAAAGTATAATGAATACAAGCCCTGAATCACCACCACCTAACACTGGTGCAGTTGATTTCTCAAAAATGCTGGTTCTCTAACTTTAATGCACAGGAGAAAACCCATATAAGGATGGTTTAAAGGCATGTTGGAGGGTCTGCTTCAGAATCTTTCATTTAGAAGCACTGCAATGGAACCCAGGAATCTTTATTTCCAGCCAGTTCCCACTGGCAATCCCATTCAGGACAGACCAAACTTTAAGAGTGCCCATGTAGGCCCCTGAACCAAAGGTGGGGTCAGAATATGGGGAAGCAATGTTCTTTCCCAAGCTCAGCATCCTCACATCCGACACATCCAAGTCTGTATGTCTGGAGGGAAACTAGCAGAACTGCACATAGTACTTCCTCAATTCCTTAACACTTAGTAACAGAGAATTTTACTGAATTATTACAAGTTGCATGTAAATGATTTCAGATCCCAGGGGTACTAGAGTTATGTGAGGAAGCACATACAAAAAATGAAAACTGTTGAATTTATGCCATGTGTGGGACCTCACTGTGTAATTCTTCGACATGTGTGTGCATCAAAATTTTATACTGAATTTAACAAAACCCAATTTCCAATTTTTCAGTCATATTTGGGATTATATGGAAACTCCTTGGGGTGCCTGGGTGGCTCAGTCAGTTAAATGTCCAACTTCAGTTCAGGTCATGATCCTGTGGGTTTGTGAGTTCAAGCCTCATGTCAGGCTCTGTGCTGACAGCTCAGAGGCTGGAACCTGCTTTGGATTCTGTGTCTCCTTCTTTCTCTGCCTACCCCCCCCCCCCCACACACACACAACACACACTCTGTATCTCTCTCTCTCAAAAATAAACATTTTTAAACAATTAAAGAAAAAAGAAACTCCTTTAAAAAGTTTTTTCATGTTTTATTTACTTTTGAGAGAGAGTGGACAAGCAGGGCAGGGGCAGAGAGAGGGGAACAGAGGGTCTGAAGTGGGCTCAGCTCTGACAGCCGTGAGCCTGACATAGGGCTTGAACTTGCCAACTTTGAGAGCACGACCTGAGCTGAAGTCCAATGTTCAACTGACTGAGCCACCAAGGCAGCCCTAATTTAATTCTTTTAAAAGTTTATTTTTGAGAGAGAGACAGAGACATAGAGAGAGAGAGAGAGAATCCCGAGAGTGGGGTCTGATGCCACAAACTGTGACATGATGACCTGAGCAGAAATCAAGAATCCAAGGTTTTAACTGACTGAGCCACCAAAAACTCCTTAATTTTAAATGCATTGTAATATTCCTCAGTGTTTTTAAGGGATTACATAAGGTAAAATACTACAGGCCTGACACACAGACATGTTTACATTTTTTAAAATTTTTTAATTAAAATTTTGATCTGGGTATTAGTTTGTCAGTGGGCTCAAGTGCCTGTCAGTGTGGAGGTAGGATGTGCTGGGACAAGCGGCTGTGAGGCTGTGTCATTGAAGGATATCCACAAGGCAGGAGAAGAATCTGGGGAAGAAATTTAAATTCAACAAACAGAAAATATATAGGGGCACCTGGGTGGCTCAGACAATTAAGCATCCAACTCTCAATTTTGGCTCAGGTCATGATTTCAAGTTTTGTGGGTTTGAGCCCCACATCTGGCTCTGTGATGCCAGCGAGGAGACTGCTTGGGATTCTCTCCCTCTCCTCTCTCACTGCCCCTCTCCTGCTCTCACACACACTTTCTGTCTCTCAAAATAAATAAATACACTTAAAAAAATGAACACATATAGGAATTTATTTTTCTTAAGAAACAAAGTCTGTAGGTAGACAGTTAAGATGCGCTGTAGCTGATCAAGGATGATATCTAAGAATCTGAGTTCTTTGTCTTCTCCTGCACTGCCCCTCATCCTTGATGTATGGCTTCCACCCTCATAATCACAAAATGGCTGCTGAACTTCCAATCACTACGTTCACACTTAAAGCAGTAAAAATAAAGCTACAAACCTCTTCCGGAGGCTTTGTCTTTTTATTCAGGAATAGAAACCCTTTTCTAAGAATTCTTACAGTTTTTTGGTCAGAGTTTATCATTTGTTCCCCAATGAAAAGCAGTCTCTTCAACAAAGGAGAGAATAGGAGTTTACTGGGAAGGTATCCTGGCTGAGAAAAAAGGATCTTTCAAACTAATGTACCAGAGGTCATAATAAATTATTTCTACTTCTAGCAACTTCTTTGTAAATACTCACAAATGTTTAGGACACAAAATGTCTATTACCAATAAGACAAATCTGGGAGACCTCCCAATAACATTTAACTCTGGAACACCTGTCCCAAATGTTCAAAGTGAGGGTAAAGAGATGCTCGCGTGCCTATTCTGGGGAAAATCACCTGGTTGAATACTCCACAAAGCACAGGGACCAGGCAAGCTGGACTCTGAAAAGCTGCCTCTAGAAGCCCATTTAAATGTGCACCATCCTGAGGGTTGCTTAACTAAAACTCACCACAGTAAACATCAAGGCTGGCAAGGGCCACTTTGATCCATTTTACATAGATCATTAGGCTGTTGCAGAAGCCTGTTTGCTCTCTGGGTAGCAGCAACTGTCCCCACATTCACTCCCATTCTGGATTGTATTTTAAGGCAAATTATCTATTCAGCCTCTGTTGCTAGCACATGAAGAATCACAATGAGACACTCCATTTTGGGCTGCAATTTCTGTGCCAGACTGACTTGGAACAGAACCAAACATGTATCTAATTCTGCCCCTCCCTGCTTTCTTCCATTCTCCTCTGCCTTATACCAAAACTAAAAGTAAGGCTAATTCCAAATTGTGAAGATAAGTTTCCATCCACAACGAGGCAGAACTAATCAGAGACGCAATAAAAAAAAAAAAGAGTATTTTCACTATACCTTCGATCAGTCTTCGCCGATATCACGCACTGATTGAAAAGATTTCCAAATTCCTTTCACTGATTTGTATTCTCTATTCCTTTTTATTCATCACCTTATCAGTCTTCCTGACAGTCCTTCAAAATCAAAACAGAAGCCATGACATCATTTCCTCAGTTTAGCATACTCAGCAAACTACTTAAGTATTATAAAAATACAAACCTATCATGATGCTTGTATTTATCCATGACCAAGTTCAATGACCAAGCTTATATCCATCCACCATTTCCTCCAAGCTCCATGTTTTATTCTGGAAAGCCTAAGACCCCAGATTAAGTATAGAGTGCCTTGTATTGTTTAATGAGGGTAAGGAAAAGTGGGGAAGTTATCACAAATCTGTTAGCTCACTATGTGTGTTGGATACTGTGAACTTCCTCCTCAACCACCTTGCATGCTTTTCCTAAACAGAGAAGCGCAAAAGCTGAAAGATACATTTCCCAGATGCCTTTGCAACTAAGATTCTGGATGCAAATTTGTTTTCACCATTCAAAAGCACATATGTGAGTGAGGTTGAGACAAGAAAATGCAATGGATAATAAAAAATACCTTATCCTCCAGAAGAAGGCAAGAAAAAAGAGGGAGAAAAAAAAGAGTAGGACAAATAGAAAACAACGAGTAAGATGGTTGTTTTAAACCTAAATTAAGTCAGCAATTTTGTTAAATGTAAACAAGCCAGTGCAAATTAGAAAAGAGAGACTGTCAGTTTTTTTTTAAACTCAAGTGCTTACAAGAGACATTCTTTAAACACCCTGCACAGAAAGGTTGCAAGTAAAAGTGTAGTTTCTAAAATATGTAAATGTTACATTATTCGGAAATAAAGAATCTGTGCAGATATGAGTACATTAAAGATTCTGAGATGACAAGATTATCATGGATTATCTGGGTGGGCACTAAATGCTATCACAAGCATCCTTGTAAAAGGAGGGCTAGCGGGCATTTGATACAAAGTAGGAGAAATCTGTATGATCAGGGAGACACAGGGGTGATGTAGCCAGAAGCCAAGGAATGCTGGCAACCACCAGGAGCTGGAAGAGGCAAGGAAGGGATGCTCCCCTAGAGCCTCTGAAGGAAGTGCTGCCCTACAGACACCATGATTTCAGCCTAGTGATTTTAGATTTCTGTGCTCAAGAACTGTGAGACAATGAACTTCATTGTTTTAAGCCACACAGTGTGTGGTAATTTGTTACAGCTGCTCCAGGAGATGAATACACTTGATGTGTCTTATAAAACCACCTGAAAGAAAGCTGGTACACCCATACTAGTGTCGCTTCTTGCTGTAGAGGGGGATATGTCATAGAGGCAAAAGGAAAAGAAAATGAAAGGAAAATGAAACCATCTTTCTGTTCTGTTTGCCTAGAAAGTAAGTTTACAGAATTACAAAGTTTTCTATGAGCAGCTTTTCAGTGTCTATTATTTTTCCTGGGTGCCAAGAGTCATTGTTCACAGTGGTAGAGGACACTGGCTTTCCTGCTTTGTGACCTTTGTGGTTGTGGAAGAACAATCTTATTAAACTCCTAACACAGTAGTGGTTCCAGAGGTAGGAACAAGATTGCCCTGGGACAGGGACCCATCCATGCCTTGTTGGGCTGATGCTTACTTTCATTATGAGGAGGGCCCTTCATAAAAAGGAATATACAATTTCAATATAAATTGCTAGGGCTCCTCCCAGAGCATCTGGAGAGGCCATGGAAGTGAAGGACCCCACATCTATAGGTCATCAGCTCACAGTGAGAGAGCCATTCCTGGGTACAGTGAGAACCATAACTTCAACCCTGGCTGATGAGTTTGTGTGCACCTAAGCCCCCAGACCAAGTCTTTTTCTGCCCAAATACTTACAGGGATTTCAGTACTAAAGCCCAATTGACAAATCTTTAAGAAGTCCCTTCCCCTCCCCAGGTACTAGCCTCTCTTTCCACCAAAAAACACTGCCATTTTAAACATTTCAGGACCCCCTCTAGTCAGCTGCCTGGATGTGCTTTCCTTACCTGAGACATTTCTTTTGTCATTTTACCTCACCACACATCTTTAATCCAAAATTCTTCAAATACCTGCCTCTGGGAATTGCATTATAAAGAGGCTGCCTATGCCATGCTTCCAAAGGGAAGTCAAGGGGTTTCTCCCAAAGGAATCTAGTCATTTTCTACTCTATTAGTGTATCACAATTCCTGCACCAGGATACTCCTGGAGATAATTCTGCCAAGTGCATCAATCTACAGGCTCAGTGGGTATGAATATTCCTCATAATTATACAGCTTAAATGCATGGCCACTAGCCATTAGATCAGAGAACAAGCAAGACATCAGACACTGAGTATTAGCCAGTGTGGTCTCAGTCCCATGTTCCAACAGGGAAGAAGATGGGAGTCTGGAAACATACATCCTTAACAAACATCTAAAGCCACGTAAGCCTGGATCCTTCCATGGACTAAGTTGAGGTACCTACTAGGTTTCTTTTCCACCGAGTATCTACCATGGGTCTTTCTGAAAGACACACAGGAACACCTTCTTAGCAATATAGTGTCTTAGTCCTGTCAGGATACTTTAATAAAAAATACTATTGACTGTGTAGCTTATTAACAACATAAATTTATCTCTCACAGTTCTGACTATTGGGAAGTCCAAGATGAAGGCACTGGCCGTGCAACTTGGCAAAGACCCACTTCTTGGTTCATAGACAGCTATCCTTTTGCTATGCTCTCAAGTAGTACAAGGGACAAGGGAGATCCCTGGGGTCTCTTTTAAAAAAGCAATAATGCCATTCAGGAGGGCCTCATCCTCATCACCTAATCACCTCCCAAAGGCCCCACCGTCAAATGCTGACACATTCAGGGTGAGGATGTAGCATTTAATTTGAGGGGAACACAAACATTCAGTCTACAGCAGCAACACTTATTTCCATGAGGTGTCTTCTTTCACTCTATATTGTATTCCTAGAACCATAAAAGGCCTGTGGGAAGGCTCAACACACACTTGTTAAATAAATAATTGAAATCTACATAAGAGTGGCTCCTGCCTAGAGGCTTTAGGGTCCACACCAAACAATTACTGGCCATTCACAACTTAGTGCTAATTAGAGAATGATGGCCTATCAGATCCAATGGTCATCTGAGAGACCACCCAGTTTCCACCTCACAGTGGAAGCTTGGAGTACCACCAGATTCCAGGTGGGCAGTCACTCAGAGGGAGTACAATCCTTACCCCCTGGGCAGGAGGGAGTTAGTACTTCCTGAGTAGCTCATTTCATTCTCAAGGTGATTCAACTTGCAAAGGGAGTGGGGTAAGATAACCAATTAGCCAAACAACTAGCACCAGAGACTCTGATAGGGAGATAATACTGTTGAGGCAAATCTCCAGGCTAGAGACTGATTATTTGTATCCCCTCAAAATTCATATGCTGAAACCTCATCCCCAATGTGAGGTATTAGGAGGTGGGAATATGGATGGCGTTAGGTCACGAGGTTGGATCCTTCATGAATGAGATTAATGTCCTTATAAAAGAGACCCCAGAGAGTTCCCTCACCCTGTCACTGTGTGGCAATCCAAGAAAATGGCTGTCTACGAACCACAAAGTGGGAGCTCACCAGGCACTCAATCAACCAGTGTCTTGAACTGTAATAAATATTTATTGTTTATAGGCTACCTGTCTATGTTGTCCTTGTTATGGAAGCCCAAATGGATTAACACATTTACTAAATACCTTACCTGAGGAAGATGTGACCCTGTGGGTAGGAACTTGTGGGAGCCACGGCAAGAAAAGACAATGATAGATAACTTTACATGGAAAGAAAGAGAGGAGAGAGAAAGGGGGAATGGGGAAGAAAAGAATGCAAAGAATGTTAAGAGACTGGGTAGAATACTGGATCCTGAGTTGTGGAAGTGACTTAGGAATAGTTAAAAATAGGAATATCTAATACCGAACTTTAAGTGTTTTTAAATGCTGTGGTTTAAGTTTCTTCATCTTTCCAAATCTTCAGTAAATTCTTTATCAACGCAAAATCGTGTTAAGTGAACTATTTGGGACCATACAAAAGAAATCATATGATTTTGGGGAGAACATTAGGTTTTCATAGGTAGAGGAACACTTTTCTAATAACCTGAATTGGCAGGAAAATCTTAGTTGATATATGGGTCACATTTAAAAAAGTGTCTTCCAAACTAAAGTCTACCTTATTATATATCTACTATTCGTCCCAATTCCTCCCTCTAGACCCACATGAAGCCAGACTCTGCTCTCTGACCACCCAACAGACCATCTTCTCTTCTCCAGGCCAAGCTATCCTCTCTCAGAAGAACCAAGTTAGTCTCAGCCACTCAGCATGCTTCCCAGCAAACATATTCCAGTTTTCAATCTTTTTCTCTTAAAGCATAACAAAGAGAATTGAACAAAATACTTTAGAAATCACTCATCAGTTCCATGAGCACAAAGGTTGTATCAGATAATATTTACATTTAAACTGCCATCACAGTGATGAATTAAAATTGGTAGAATGGCAGCAAATTGAAACCCCCGTCACTGTTCATTGGGCTGCTTCTATTAGAACTTTTTTAAAATTTTTTTAAATGTTTTATTTTTGAGAGAGAGAGAGAGAGAGAGCGAGCACATGAGTGGGGGAGGGGCAGAGAGAGAGGGAGACACACAATCTGAAGTAGGCTCCAGGCTCTGAGCTGTCAGCACAGAGCCTGATGCAGGGCTCAAACTCACAGACTGTAAGATCATGACCTGAGCTGAAGTCAGACGCTCAACTGACTGAGCCACCCAGGCGCCCCAAGGGCTGCTTCTAAATGATGCCCTACAGTCCCTATGCCTAATTTGGCAGTTAGAGTATTTTTTGGACCTATACTCATGAAATTCTACTCATCTTTCTTAAATTTAATCTTCTAGATGAGACCCATTGTTCCAGCTGGTTGAAATTATTTAGAACTTAATTCTAATATCTAATATTTTTACAATTCCTTCCAAATTTATGTCATCCATAAATTGGTGATTCATGAAGTCTCTACCTTTACCCAAGACTCTGTGACCAAAGCCTAAAGAATGTCACTTCAAGTTAAATAATGAATGTTGGACACTATGGTACACCTGACCTCAATATTTGCTTCCTATCTCATTTTGCTCTGAGCTGGCTCTGAGCTCTGGCATACCCAGGAGACTCTGGAAACCCATTGTGCATTCAAACCTTGGATTTGACAGTTGTTATGCCACTGTAACAAGTATCTGAACTTCCCCAGTGATTAGCACCATGTCTTGTATGGAGAAAATACTCCAACAGCCACCAGATTGATGCTCTATAGATGCCTCTATTTCTACCTCCTGGAAAATTAGCAGGACTGATACATGAATCAAGCTTAAAATTATCTCCACTCCAAGATAATTCACTATTATATGCAAGGAGACAAAATAAGCCTATTAATTCCCAACATGTCCTTAACAAACCCAAAAAGCTTTTGAATTTTGCCCAATTTGTTTCTAGTGATCCAGAACTTTTACTCACGGTCCTGCCATTGTCAAGTTGGACCTTTCAGAGTTTGCGATGCTGTATCTGAAGAATCAAAATCAAGTAGCAAAACTGGAAAGGCCAGGAGGGCACAGGAGGCATTAGGCTAGCCCCTGGAGAGAAAGAAATTATGGAATTTGGAAGAGATGGTGCAGAGGTGTTTCAGTCATAAAGGAAATGAATGGCAATTAAAGAAAATTCTAAGAATTAATGCAATGGACTATTTCCCTCCTATTAGAAACTCAGAGAAAAATTTTAAACTATTTTGACATCATCTTATGATTATTGGGTGATGTTTCCTTGATAATGACAACACCCTTAAACTGGATTACATGAATTTCTAGCTTTTACCTATTTCCCCCTTCTGGAATGCCTATGTTTCTATTTCATCATGTGGTAGAAGAAATGCATCTTTGTTTTTCCTCTTTTGACTTTTACCAAGAAAATTACTGAAAAAACAAGAGAAATGGGCTTGCAATTCAATACTTACAGTGCTTTAAATTAATTAAATTGAAGAGAAAACCAAATAGGAAATAGCCTTCCTGGTATACTTGCATTTCAAAAGGATCCATGCCCCTCCCCTCCAAAAAAACACATTTTGTCAATGGCTAGCCACCTTACTTCTAATTCATACCTTTGGAATATACATTTCAGATTCACAAATTATCTATCTCCTCAAATAATCTTATCAGAAAAATGAGCAAATTCTAATGTCTACTAAATGCCAGATACTTCATATTTATTACTTCCTTTATTTCTCATGACAAGCCTGCAGGCATTTGTTTCAACACTGTGTTACAGATTGAACTCTATTTCCCAAAAAGATGTGCTGAAGTCCTAAAGACCTAACCTTCAGTACCTTAGAATGAGACCTTATTTAGAAATAGGGTCATTGCAAATGTAATTAGTGAAGATGAGGTCACTCTGGAGTAGGGTGGGTCCTTAATCCGATAGGCCTGGTGACCTTATATAAAAATGAAACTTTGGACATAGATGCAGCAAGAACAGAAAAACTGTGACTAAGACATCACAAGACAAGCAGATGGAGTGAAGCATCTGCAAACCAAGGAAACCAAGGACTGCCAGCACATATCAGAGGCTAGAAAAGGCAAGGCAGGATTATCCTACAGGTTTCAGGAGCATGGCCCATGCCAACCTCTTGATTTCAAACTGGCCCCCAGAACATGGAGAGGATATATTTGTTGTTTTAAGCTACCCAGTTTGTAACTCTGTTACAGCAGCCATAGGAAACCAATACAACAGTCAAGAGCTCAGGGTGTAAAACCCGGCAGAGCTGGGTTTCAATCCTAGCTTTTCAATCACTTGTGTGACCTTGCATAAATCACCCCATGCTTAATAAATCTCACATTTCCTCCTTTGTAACATGCAGATAATGGTGTCTATCACTACACGATTTTCTAAGAAATGAATTAAATGGAAATCTCTGTGCTCTGTTTACCCTAAAGGGAAGCATTTAATAAACAGCACCTTCTGCTAGGATCATCCTAATGGTAAGCACTTCTTCCTCCTTGTGAATGAAGAAACTAAGAAATAGGTTAAAAAACATGCCCAGTGGCAGAGCTGTGGTTCAAAATGAGGTCGCCCTGCCTTCCAATATAGCCCCTGGGAGAGAGATTATGTTTGTTCAAGAGTCTGCGGTGTATGAAGAGCTGGGCGGTGAGAGGTAAACCCTTGAACATGAGCAAAGAGGAGAGATAATCTTAGAATACAGTAAACAT
Source organism: Panthera uncia (assembly GCF_023721935.1). Taxonomy (NCBI): domain Eukaryota; kingdom Metazoa; phylum Chordata; class Mammalia; order Carnivora; family Felidae; genus Panthera; species Panthera uncia. The sequence goes on from NC_064816.1 coordinate 47,549,813, forward strand.
GGTGACACTGGGTAGTAGCCTCTCTAAGGCAGTTGGGGAAATCAGGAATGCTAACATCACTACTTTGTCCTTCCAGTTTCAGCCAGCACTATCTCTTGCACTGTCCCCCACTGCCCAAGTTCATATTAATGCTGCCATTTCTTTCGAGAAACCCTGCTTCATCCTTTCAACATAAACAAGCTCCTTGGACATATCCAACTTCACAACAGTATCCTTATTCCTTGTGAAGTCCAGAGGGCTGGCTTCTTTTCATTCATGTGCATGCAGTCCCTGCCTATGGCAGCACCCTAGGCAGTATGAAAGGAGGCTCTCAGGACCAAGGACAGTCTGCGAACCCAGCCACCCCCTTCTAGTCCTTGCCCACATTCACTTTACATGCAAAAGCAGTTTTCGTCTCTGAGCCAGGAGAACCAGTAAAGCAATGATAACAGTTGGATATTATCTACAAAATTTTTTTTAACGTTTATTCATTTTTGAGAGACACAGAGACAGCGTGTGAATGGGAGAAGGACAGAGAGAGAGGGAGACACAGAATCCGAAGCAAGATCCAGGCTCCAAGCTGTCAGCACAGAGCCCGATGTGGGGCTCGAACCCACGAACTGTGAGATCATGACCTGAGCCGAAGCCGGACACTCAACCGACTGAGCCACCCAGGCGCCCCTCTACAAAATTTTAAAAAGTAATCTCTATACCCAATGTGGGGCTCAAACTCATGACCCTGAGATCAAGAGTAACATACTATACCAACTGAGCCAGGCTGGTGCCCCCTAAAAATATTTTTAGAAGGTAGAGAATGTAGTTTTGTGAATATTATTATACAGATTCTAGATGGATCTTTTTTATTGTGAAGCAGGGATGGGTTAAAAAGAGACGAGATTAAAGACAGAGAAACAAAAGTCTACTACAATAAATATTCAAGATTCCTATATGGTTTAACTCCCACATTAAATGCATTTTCCATACAAGAAAAATTGGGCTTAGACAGAACCTGGTTCTGGCTCCATCACTATTAAGGTGTGTGTACCTGAACCCAGGCTATATGCATCTAGTTAGTGACAAACCACACATAAGAATCAGTCTCCTGCCTGTCCCCTCCATGCATGTCTATTCTTCAATAGCAGAAGATGGCACATAAAAATAAATATGTGCTGAGAAATAGAAAACAATTTTGAAGTTGCATCAGTAAGCATAAAATTTATAGACTTCTGGTCTCTGTTCTCTCCTTGATCCCAGTTTAGTCGATAGGATTTTGTGCTTACCTGGGAGGAGGCCTTACTCTCATGAATACTGCATCCCTTTAGGTGCACTCCTTGCAAAGCAATACCACAGGTTTAAAAATGGATAGAACAATTTAATCTCTCCCTTTCAGCCATAAATGCCAGCTAATGCAATTTCTGAGATAAAATTTAAATGGTGCAGTGCATACCCCTTGATATGGGACCTACCAATAGGCTCTGATAATGAAAGAGAGTAACCAACACTGCATTAGCACATCCCCAAATGGGGGGCGAGGAGACTGCCCTGCAGATCCTACCATCTAATGAAAGAGAGAACAAGCTGTGTAGATGATGACTAAATTCACACATAAATTCAAGGAGAGTTGAACTCAAAGAAAAATATCTTTAAAAAATATGATTTCTTCTATTTGGAAAAAAAAAACCTTCTCAAACTTGCCTGTTATAAAGGAGTTTAGAGTTTAAAGGCAAAAAATCCCTTTTATGACAGACCCAAGGCAAAGTTCTCTCTTGGCTCACACAGGAGGAGTTTGCTGCCTGATATCTTAAGGCAAAATTTGCTCCCTAGTCTACTTTGGTTCTTCTTCTTTATCCCCCTCTCCTGTGGACACTTCTTTTCTGTATTCACAGTGCTCCAAGTCATATCCAGGGTTCCTCTGAGGTTACCTAAAAGGCCCGTGCCTGGATTGTATGCCTGTCTCTCACTTCTGGCAAAGTCTGCCCTAACATCCACGGATTCTCATGCATCTCCCAGAACCTGATCTGACACATTGAGGTGCAGAGACTATGAAGAAACAGACATATCTGAAAGACACTGGTGGGATGGAAGTAACGGCACCTATGTCAGTGAATCCAGGAGCCAGGGGGCATGGCAGGGGTAGGGAGACAGAAAGCCATCTTTGAACTTCACACTTGCCTGTCACAGTGACAAAGATGACAGGAGGCAAGGATCTCTGGGGAGGCAGAGAGAATAATTCAAAAATAATACAAGTTGAAGCAATATGGATAGAAGAGTCCTGGACCCAAAAACCTAGGGCCTTGATTAAGAGTCTCCCTTTCCCCGCTTAACTGAGCCCCTTCAGAAAGGTCATACCTATCACAAGAGGTTTTTGGAAATATTAAATAAAATATTTCAAATGAGAAAATAAGCAAAGCTTACTCAGCAGATGTTTGCAGATCTGGATTCTCTATCATCTGAATTACAGAGACTTGGGGATGGTATAAAATATTGGACTGAATAAAATCTAAGATGGAAATGAAACACTGATTCATTTCTTCTGTGAGTGTGGGTGGACAAAGTCATTTTCAGTCCAAGGGGTTCTGCAGTTATGGGAAGAAGGGAGAAGAAAAAGAGAAAGGTGGGAAAATGAAAGGTAAGAGGTCAATGAAATGAGGTATTCTAGAATATGGTTGGACCCCACATGTTCAAAGGAACTGAGCATTCACTGCATGTGCTAGCCTTGAACTTATCACATTGGATAAGGAATAAACAAGGAATAAATAAATCATCATTTCTATCTTCAAAACCTCTCTAGCATTCTAGTAGAGGTAAATGCACCAAGAGTAATACAACAATGTGATTGAAACTGAAAATTATGGTCAAAGACTTGAGGAAGCATAGAAAGGGTGTCAATGATATTCCTGGAGGTGGGAACATCTGTACAATGTGCAGAGGGGAAGTGACACGTGAGCTGGAATTTGAAGGTTAAGCAGGAGCACACCACAGGACAAAGAGGACAGGCATGTTGTATAGGCAGAATAACACCCCCTCCCTGGATGCACATGTCCCATTCCTCAAAAAACTGCAATTATGTTACCTTACTTGAAAAAAGGACCTGGAAAATGTATTTAAGGCTGTAGACCTTAAAAGTCAAGAGACTGAGCCACCCAGTGCTCCAATCATTTAGGCGTCCAACTTCATCTCAGGCCAGGATCTTGCATTCATTGGTTTGAGCCCCGCATCAGGCTCTGTGCTAACAGCCCTGAGCCTAGAGCCTGCTTCGAATTCTGTGTCTGCCTTTTTCTCTGTCCCTCCCCCCTCTCTTGCTCCCTCTCAAAAATAAATAAACAGAATAAAAAAATTTAACAAACAAGAGATTATCTTGGGTTATCTAGTGGATTCAATCTAACCACAATATCCCTTAAAAACAGAATTTTTCTGGCTGGACTCCAAGAGATGGGAGAAAATATGAGCAGCAGCTTGGTGAAAATTTTATAGAATGTGGCCATAGTGTAAGCAAAAGGCTGCCTCCGGAGGCTATTGGGCAGAGGAATGGAAACTATGATTTGAGAAAGGTGGGTAGAAAATAAATAAATTCCTAAATTGACCAGAATTTACAAATAACAAAAGTCCTCTTATTTATAAAATCATCATCACAGTATTTTGCATTTTGACTCAAATGAGGTTGCTATGGTCTGAATATCCAGAAATTTCTCTTTTAGATCTGATTTTGAAACCACAGTAGTATACTCTTTCCTTCCATCTTAGTTGATTTATAAATGTGAATATGTTGCTTCAACTATATGTAGTCTAGTACTGGAAATAGTAGTAGACTGCTTTCTTATATAGACATTCAGCAACCCATATTGAAAAACCACAGCATAAGCATCACAGATTTAAGGCAATACAATATAGATAGCAAAAATGAAATAAAACAATAGAAAATGGGAGAAAAGGCTTCAAAGATGGAGATTTTGCCTTTAAATCCATCCCTATTACCCTTTTCTAGTACCTTTTCATAGTACCCTTTTAAGTATAAAATATTAAATTTCTTAATTTTTTCATCTGCATATAGACCATTTGGACTGATTTTTTAATACAAGTTTACAGGATTAGAGCTGTTTTACTGATCACCTTCCTTTGGATTTATAGATACATATGATGGAGAACAACGGCAACAAAAATGCATATGGAGACAAGCAGGATTGTCCAATCAATGACCCCAGGTTCCTTCTCTAGGTTGCTTGGCAACAAGCTCTCTGGTTATTGGCTTCCCCATCTTACCCAGAGGGTAGCCCAACTCAACCTTCCACAGGATTGTGGGCCATCAAGTAGCCATCTTGCTTTCATGAGCCTTCCTGCTACAGGATATGTTGGCCTATGTTTCCAGGTGCTGAGTAGCTGGTATCCCATAGGACTTGGCTGAAAATCTGCTGCCTAAGTCCCTGTTGCCTTGAATCCAAGCAGTTAGGTTGTCCATGGTCCTATCTTTCTTTTTCTTTACAGGGGAGAGCAGAAAGGAGTGGGATCCTTCTGCTTTTGCAGGGCTCTGTGACACACCCAGATGTACTCTACCCCAATGACACCTCTCTGAAGGATGCAGTGGGACCCAAAGGCCCATGTAAACTACCAGCCTACTTCCCACCAATCCCAAGGGACTCTCCCTGGTGTTTCCTCCAAACCATTTCACATTACAATGGAAAATAGAGTATTATAAATAAAACCTCAGCTGAATTCACAATAAATTACATTAAGAAAAAAGACTTAGCACCTCAAAAATCAATTAGCAGGGAAGGAAATAACCTGTAAATGAAACCATGTCTGCTATTTTAATATATACCATGTAGATGGAAAAAACACAGTGAGCAATGATAAAATGAAGATTCTTGAGAGAAAGAAGAAAAAGAAAGATGGATTCTTAAATTTGACAATGGCAAAGAATGTGAGTTCATTATATGTTCTCCTTGTTGCAAGAAGGACAAGGAGTCATTTGGGGGAACAACTGGAACTGGATCTAGATTTGTCCTTGGCTGCCCACCAAGAAAACATAACTCACAGCAGGAATGGCCTTATGTACAGTTACTACCAATGGAGATGGATAAATAACCACGCCTAGCATGGTGTTTTCTGTATATTATAATCTTCCAAAACTAAAGGAGTTCTTTTGCAGTGTGTTTTCTATTTAAGTATTTTCTTCCACAGGTGGCTAATTATCCAATCAAAAAAATAGTAATTAGTCAAGGTCCATCATACAACCAGAAAGACCAATACAGGGGCGCCTGGGTGGCACAGTCGGTTAAGCGTCCGACTTCAGCCAGGTCACGATCTCGCGGTCCGTGAGTTCGAGCCCCGCGTCAGGCTCTGGGCTGATGGCTCAGAGCCTGGAGCCTGTTTCCAATTCTGTGTCTCCCTCTCTCTGCCCCTCCCCCGTTCATGCTCTGTCTCTCTCTGTCCCAAAAATTAAAAAAAAAAATAAACGTTGAAAAAAAAAGAAAAAAAAAAAAAAGAAGGACCAATACATTCAGCACTTACTTACCAAGCACCTCATCTTTGCCAGACACTGTGGATAGGACAGTATCAGAGACACACTGCCTGCCTGAGACCAGATCAGTGTGTTGGAGGAGGTGGGGAAGGGGAAAGCAGTAATTCATGAACATTAGACAGAGACAAAGATTTACAGTGAGTTTTTCTTTTGTTAGCACATGCCAGATACCTACATATACTCCATTTTGTTGACTCTTCACAATAAGCCTGAAGATATGTAAGATTTTCCTATTTCATAGATGAATAAAAAAAAACCCAAAAAACTGGGGCTAAGAGAAACAAAGCTCATCTTGGGAAGATAAATTGTAACCAATGTAGTAAGAAATATAGCAGACATATACATGCCTAGACAGTCTCTCTTTGGGGAGCCTGAAAACCATACCAAAGGAGATTAATTAAGAGTTCGATGGGGCACCTGGGTGGCTCAGTTGGTTAAGCGTCTGACTTTGGCTCATATCATGATCTCACGGTTCATGAGTCCAAGCCCCACGCCTGGCTCTGTACTAACAGCTCAGAGCCTGGAGCCTGCTTCAGATTCTGTCTCCCTCTCTCTCTGCCCTTCCCCCGCTCACACTCTGTCTCTGTATCAAAAATAAATAAACGTTAAAAAAAATTAAAGAGTTGGAGATGCCATCTGGGAAGACATGCATTAGATGGAAAAGCAGGGACACACATTCAACGAAGAGGGAATAGCATGTGCAAAGTCACAAGTTATAAGAAGATATGGTGTGTTCTGGGAACACTGAAAAATTTAGTGGGGCTTCTGGGTGGCTCAGTTGGTTAAGCACTGGACTCTTGATTTTGGATCCCACAGTTTATGAATTCAAGCGCTGCATCAGGCTCCATGCTGAGAGCACAGACCCTGCTTGGGATTTTCTCTCTCTCTCTGACCCTCCCCCATATTGTGCTCTCCATCTCAAAATAAATGAATAAACATTTTTTTTAAGAAAAATTTAGGGACATTAAATTTCAGGTAGCAGATTGGGAAATAAGCTAGGGCTAGATTATCAAAGGGTATATGGGCAGAGCTAAAGAAAAGAGATATTCTGTAGACAGTGGGGATGTTAATGAGCTGTTATAACTGTGACAAGTTAAAGCAAGCCATCAGGGTATCTGGTTGCTTACACAGGACTTGAGCAGCACAATCATTAACAACAAGGAGAAAATATCAACCATTCAGGAGTGAAGGAATGATGCCCTCCTGAACTGGAAATGAACATCCACAAGATACCATCACTGAGCATCTGTTATGTGCTGGGATTTGGTACATATGTAAAGATCTTTTTTTTTTTCTTTCCTGATGCGATCTTGTAACTCCCTAAAGAGATTGCAGTACAACTAAGATAGCAGAGGTTTCGTTGTTTGGAATCTCCACGCCTAGATAGTAGTGCAGGCTGTAAGATATAGTTGGAGATAGGAGATTAAGGAGCTCAGGGGTTTGGATTGCTATCTTGTCTCAGTAGGCATATCACACCTGACAAAGTCCTCTGTGTATAACATTTGATAAAAATAATTGTATCACTAGGTTAAACCTCACTCATCTATACCATTTGTGGAATGGTCTGTGTAATTTAATAAAAACACCAAATTGTGAGATGGGATTTTATTACAAAATCAGATTTTCTCAAAGTGAGTGTCTTGAGATGCCAGTCGTGGAAATTGTCTCCAGAATGATGGCAAGGATAAAGATGCTCATGGGGTTGTTCTAAAATAGCTTAAAATATCAACTATTTTTTCTTATGTCATCATCATGTGCATCTATTCAAACTGCTTAAGTGGCCAATTTTTTTTTGCTCAACATGGCATCAACGAGCATCACTTACTGATGTTCCACTGACATTTGACTTTGTCTCTAGGATCTAAGCTGGCTTCACTAACATCTAGTCCTTGATGGGATGGCTGGAAGACTGGGCTCTCTCTCTCCAAGATGTCTTGAAGTGCGATCTCTCTCTAGCAGGGTAGTTGAATCTTTTACACAGTGCTTCAGGATTACAAGAGACTAAGGCACTGCAGTTTGTTAATAGTTAGGTCTAAAACTGCTATATCAATGGTGTCATATTCTATTGGTCAAAGAACTCTCAGGCCAGCCCACATTTAAGGAGTAGGAGAACAGACACTGCATTTGATGGGTGACTTGCCTGCCTGTATAAGAGGGGAAGGAACTGATGACGGCCATCTTGGAGACAAGCTACCACGACCATGGCAATGATGAGGGCGCTGCTGTTGTTTCTGGAAGGTGGCATTTGTTTTGACAGAACTTTTCAATGAAAGGCCAGATAGTAAATATTATAGGCTTTGTAAGCCATATACAGTCTGTTGCATATTCTTTTTTCTTTGTTTTTGAACCCATTAAGAATGTAAAAACAAAACAAAACAAAAAACATTTTTTATGTCACAGAGTAAACCAAAACAAGTCACAACTGGATTTGGTCCCTGGGCTATAGTGTACCAACCCCTATTCTAGGGAGTTCCATGGCCAAACAAACTTGTGAGGGTGTATATGTCATCTCTTTTCAGAGCTCCATAGCCCACATTAACATAGTGAAGTCTTAAGTAAAAAAAAAAAAAAAATCTAGGGGCACCCGGGTGGCTTAGTCAGTTAAGCATCTGATTCTTCATTTCAGCTCAGGTCGTGATCTCACAGTCTGAGAGATAGAGCTCTGTGTCAGGCTCAGCACTGAACATGGAGCCTGCTTAAGATTCTCTCTCTCCCTCTGCCCCTCTCCTTTACTCATGCTCTAATTAAGAAAAAAAGATTTAAAAAATCTAATACTATAGTTTTAAAGCTTTATTCTTTTCTACTTAAAACCTATTTTAGGTAACGTTTTAGAAAACTTAGCTCTACAGTTGTGTGAAATTAGGCTGCGACCAAGGAGTAGACTTAGGATCTAAAGATTTTGTTTAATCAATAGATTTAACAAATTGATTTCCCTAGAGTGGTAGTTGGATAGAGGCAATGATTTCACCAAAGTACCCAAAAATATTGTGTCCTTCTAAGTAGCTTAATCCTCCCATTTATAGTGCTATTTTAAGCCTCTATGAATTTAAAGAATGCCTGTTGTCCTAAATTAATGACTTCTATTCCAGAATATGCCTAACATCTCACAGACCGATGTTAGAAAAATACAAATCAGTAAGTCAATGATATTATGTCAACACAGCATTGTCAACAGAGTGTGGGACTTGGCCTTGGACCTTTGGATTATGTCAAAGTGCTGTCACACCATGGCTGTGGAATTTAAAATAAGTGACTGGATTTTTCCAACCTCTGCTTCCCAGCACACTGGAAAATGGAGGCCATTTACCTCTCAAGATTGTTGTGAGGACTGCAGGGAACAATAATGCACATGTGAAAACTCTCCACAAACTCCTAAGTCTGATGCAAAGGTATATTTCCAGAGTTGTATAGAAATGGCATCATCAGTAAGAGTGGTCTTTTATGATAAGTTACTTCTAACTTACTACATTTTGTTTCTCTTATGGGAAGTCAGAGGTAGAATTGAGGGATATGTTGCATCAACCCGAATAGGTTTGAATCCTGGCTTACTGTCTGTGAAAACTTGGGCAAGGTTCTAAACCTCTCTGATCCTTTACCATCCTCACCTGTAAGATGATAATAAGCTACTTACAGCATAGGGTTGTGAAAAGTATTATTAGGCAGGAATAAAAAGTATTTTAGCATCCAGTCTATCACAAGGTAAGCAGTCATCAAATCCAAGTATTATCATTCCTAAAACTAGTAGTTACTAATGACCATACTATAGGAATCTGATAACCAACTTGAGGTTCTAAGATGGATTTTTCAAATTTTTCAAAATTACATGACTGACAATGAGTGTCAATAGTAATAACATTCCTAGTTAATACTTACATAGTGTTTACTATATTCTTAGGCTCTGGTCCTGAAGATTTACATTTATCAGATCATTTATTCTTACAATAGCCCTGCAAGGTAGGGACTATCCTTACCTCAATGATGCACATAAAGTGATTTGCCTGAGGTCACACAGATGTTTATTGGTGAGCCCATTTGCCAGCTCTGGAAATCAGCTTCCGAAGTGGAGATTCTCAACGACTGGCGTATATTGCTTCTGGAAAGAAGAAAGATTCAAAAGAAAAGGTAACAGTTAGGCAGCCCAAAGAACAGACCCATTGTCAGAAACATTCAGCTGGTAGAAAAGAGCAGAACCCTTCCACAGCATTTAATGTCCTTCCCTAGGACAAACCATACCACAGATTTCCTTCTCAATGCACAAAAAAGCAAATAATATTACCTATGGACACAATGTCACAGACCATGGATTCCTGGAAAATATGAATCCCTGTCTAAAATACTTAGTATCTTTAGAGTGTCTCCCTAACTTCCCAAGTTTTAACATCAGCCAATGCAGCAGACAGGACTTGGGACTAAAACAAAATGTGACATGACCCACTTAGGAAAGTGACCCATTTAGCCACTTCCAAGCTAGCATTTTCTAGCAACTTCTCATAAGTGTGAGCCACATCCCATCATGTCCCATTATAGACCTCCTGAGAATGAATTTTACCTTTCTCTAATAATAAACCTTTAGGAAAAAAAGACTAGGAAACAACATCTGTAAGGGATGCCTATATGAAATGTGTTTGTTGATTCAATAAATATTTACCAACTGTCTACCAGCTAGGCACTGCTCTAAGCATTGGAGATTCATCAGCAGACAAGACAAAAAGAAACTCTAATCTCAATGTATTTTCATTCTTATGAGAAAATCAAGTAAAGGCAAACTAATTTCAGATAATGAGAAAGATACAGAAGACTGTATACAAAATGAAGAGGTAATAAGGTGAAGACTTTTGAAAAGATGGTTTTACCAGTTAGCTATTTCTGTGTAACAAAGCACCCCAAAATATACGGACTTAAAAAACAAGTATTTCTCTTAATATAGTGGCTTAAAATACCAACTATTAATTCCCATACATTAAGGGACAGGTAAGTAGTTCTGCTGATCTTGACCCAGTGAGACTAATCCAGGTTTTGAGTTCACTCGTGAATTTGCAGTCAGAAGACAGATCAGCTTGTGCCAGGCTCATATCAAATAGCTTCTGCTCTTACGCCTGGAGGTTAACTTGGATGATGAGATGACTGGACCATGTGTCTCACATCAAACAGGAGACAGGCCTGGGCTTGTGTATATGATGGAGGCAGGGGTCAAGAGAACAAGAAAAGTATGCAAAGAGTGTTAAGGCCTATGATGAATACACTGGATTTTTAAAAATTAATTAATTAATTTTAATATGAAATTTATTGTCAAGTTGGTTTCCATACAACACCCAGTGCTCATCCCAACAGGTGCCCTCCTCAGTGCCCATCACCCACCCACCCCTCCCTCCCACTCCCCCATCAACCCTCAGATTGTTTTCAGTTTTTAAGAGTCTCTTATGGTTTAGCTCTCTCCCTTTTTCTTTCTCCCCTCCCCCATTGTCTTCTGTTAAGTTTCTCAGGATCCACATAAGAATGAAAACATATGGTATCTGTCCTTCTCTGTATGACTTATTTCACTTAGCATAACACTCTCCAGTTCCATCCACATTGCTACAAAAGGCCATATTTCATTCTTTCTCATTGCCATGTAGTATTCCATTGTGTATATAAACCACAATTTCTTTATCCAATCATCAGTGGATGGACACTTAGACTCTTTCCATGATTTGGCTATTGTTGAAAGTGCTACTATAAACATTGGGGCACAAGTGCCCCTGTGCATCAGCACTCCTGTTGCTGGGTCATAGGGTAGGTCTATTTTTAGTTTTTTGAGGAACCTCCACACTGTTTTCCAGAGCGGCTGCAGCAGTTTGCATTCCCACCAACAGTGCAAGAGGGTTCCCGTTTCTGCACATCCCCGCCAGCATCTATAGTCTCCTGATTTGTTCATTTTAGCCACTCTGACCTGCGTGAGGTGGTATCTGAGTGTGGTTTTAATTTGTATTTCCCTGATGAGGAGTGACATTGAGCATCTTTTCATGTGTCTGTTGGCCATCTGGATGTCTTTAGACAAGTGTCTCTTCATGTTGTCTGCCCATTTCTTCACTGGATTATTTGTTTTTAGGGTGTGGAGTTTGGTGAGTTCTTTATAGATTTTGGATACTAGCCCTTTGTCTGATATGTCATTTGCAAATATCTTTTCCCATTCCGTTGGTTGCCTTTTAGTTTTGTTGATTGTTTCCTTTGCAGTGCAGAAGCTTTTTATCTTCATGAGGTCCCAACAGTTCATTTTTGCCTTTAGTTCCCTTGCCTTTGGGGATGTGTCAAGTAAGAAATTGCTGCAGCTGAGGTCAGAGAGGTTTTTTCCTGCTTCCTCCTCTAGGGTTTTGATGGTTTCCTGTCTCACATTCAGGTCCTTTATCCATTTGACTTTATTTTTGTGAATGGTGTAAGAAAGTGGTCTAGTTTCATTCCTCTGCATATTGCTGTCCAGTTCTCCCAGCATCATTTGTTAAAGAGACTGTCTTTTTTCCATTGGATATTCTTTCCTGCTTTGTCAAAGATTAGTTGGCCATACTTCTGTGGGTCCAATTCTGGGTTCTCCATTCTATTCCATTGGTCTATGTGGCTGTTTTTGTGCCATACACTGGAATTTTGATTGTATATTCTTGGTCACAGTATGTTTGTTTTCATGGTCAGCTCAGATTCAAAGGGAGGGGAAATAGACTGCACTTCCTGATGAAATAAACTGCAAAGTCACATGGCAAAAGGCATAGATACAAAGAAGAATAAACATTAGGGAAATGTCTGCCATAAATCTACCGTGATTGTCAAGATAAGCCCCCTGGAGGATTGACATTTGAGCTGACACTTGAATGATGAGAAGAGGCACATATACAAAGAGCTCAGTCTAGGCAAAAGGATGTCAAGTACAAATGTATACTTGTACTTGACCACCTGAAATATACTTGTATGTGCATGCATGTGTAAATAAGTATGTGTGTGCAAGTACATCTGATAAACATCAGTGGAATATTCTGTCAGCTGAACATGCCTGTATGCTTCTTTTCCCCACCTCCTGTCTTTTGACATAGTAATATTCACACATCAATAGAAACATAGGACTCAATATATTCTTTTCTCACAACTTGGTGTGCATAAGAACCACCTTTACAGATTCTTTGGGCCTCCTCCCTATGAGTTCTGATCCAGGAGATCTGGGGGCAGGACTCAGAAATCTGCTATTTATCAAGGACACCTAATAAATCTGAAGCACAGTTTCTATATCTAATTAATTAAGAAACAATGTTTAACTTTCTCAAGCTTTGGATGATCCACACTCTTCCCGCTCTCCAGGTAACTGATGCCTAATTGTGTCTAATTTATATTAACTTAATCTATACTATCTAGACCTTTCTCCCCAAGCTAATAAGGTGAAATGTGGACTAGCTGATGAGGAAAAATAGAAATGGACACATAGCATAAGCAATGAAAACCTCAAAATCTTTCACAAGCCCCTTGTTGCTCATTCAAGCAAGAAAATTTTAATTTTGCCTGCTTCCAAGGAGCCCTTAACTCAGAGTGTATGCCTTCAAATATCAAGTCCCTGGCAAAGCATTCTTTACAGAGTCTATCAACACTGCCTCCACACCAACTTTTTTTTAAGTAAATGAGCAATTAATTAATGGAAGTGGAGAGGGGGACCTGGGCTTAGATATTTCATTTTTCAGGACTCCCCTATGATTGGAACGTACCATAAAGTTTGATATCCACTGAGTTGAAGGATGCAACTGGAACTTTTAAAAGCAACAAAAAATACAAGCTTGAATGAAATATTTAGGGTAATAAGCAGCTCATGTAAATACATACAGATATGCTTCAGGGGAGTCTAAGTTCAGGGCTCAAATTCCCACTGAGCAATCAATTCTCTCATTGCCTAACAGTCAATTCTCAGGTGTCCTGCAAAAAGCATGGAGTAATAAAATCCATTTAGCTGGTAGTATAATCATTTCATTAACTTAGCAACTGCCATAAAATATAATTTAGTTTTAAAAGTAAATATGCCATTGTGATGTGATTACCCTTTAGGGACAAGTTCCCCATTTTAGAATGTCAAAGTTTAAGGGAGAAAAAAATGTCACCATATTCAAGCCCACTGTATTACTTTAATAAGATACAATCCATAGAATGAACCCAATTAATCAGAGATAATACAAAGTATAGGTCACAAAAGTTTTGGAGGCTAATACACCTCAATTTGGATCCCATCTCAATGGTTTGTATGATTGGGGGTATGTTTCTGTTTGAGCCCCTATTTTTTCATCAATAAAATGCCATCATAGTGCTGACTCCACAGGATTATGCCTGGAATAGCAGACAGAAGAAATCAGAAAACTTCTTCTGTAAAGTACCAGATGGTAAATATTTGAGGCTGTGTAGGTCAGACAGTTTCTATTCCAACTATTCAACTCTGCTGTTGCAGCTGGGGGCTGCCAGCCAAAGAAACACAAGAGCATGGCAGTGTCTCAATGAAACTTTCTATACCAACACAGGGCATAGTGTTTGAAAATTCTTTGTTAACCACAGAGTTAGAGCATATATTTAAGCATTTATGTTTTTTAATGTTTATTTATTTTGAGGTGGGAGAAGGGCAGAGAGAGAGGGAGACAAAGAACCCCAAGCAGACTCTCTGCTTTGAGTACAGAGCCAGACATGGGACTCGATCTCACAAACTGTGAGATCATGACCAGAGGTGAAATCAAGAGTCAGGCTCTTAACCAACTGAGCCACCAAGGCGCCCCTATAGTTAGGCATTTAACATAATTGTTTCCTATGTTCCCTGAGTTAGAGCACATAGTTAAGCATTTACCGTAATTCTGAACAAACTATGAGCTCAGTAAGTGGTAACCAGCCCTGTGGCTCATGAGGATAGTAACAATGGTGATAAGGATACTTTTGGTGATATTGTTAGCACCATCACTGTCAGGGCTGAGAATTAATAGACAGGGAATCCTGTTCTACTTATGACACTAACTTTCTATAATTTTTGGTCAAACTACTTTTCCTCTACAAACATCACCTTCAAAAGAGGACATCACCAGACTACATCCAGCATTTTTTCCTGGGGCTAAGAATATCTTCTATAAATCAATCAGAAACTCACTAACACCTGTAGCACTTTCACCTTCATTACCTGCATCCCCTCTTCCAATGAGCAATAGCAAAGAATCTGGTTGGAACAGAGAATACCTGTCAAAGCTAAGATGGAGGAACACTTTTTCTCCTTAAAGAAGTCCTGCCAAAATATTTTTAGCTACAAGGCCCCTCACTCCTCTGTTGTTATTTGGAATTTGACTAAGACTGTCAAAATAGATGGACTAAACACACCATAGGATTTGACTTTTATCATAGGTTTCAAGACAGACATTACAATTGTGTAAAGACATAGGTACTCTCTTAGGAAGGTATTATTTAAAGACAATTTATTTATTTTTATTTTTTAATTTTTTAAAAATGTTTTTATTTATTTTTGAGAGAGAGACAGAGCATGAATAGGGGAGGGGCAGAGAGAGGGGGAGACACAGTATCCGAAGCAGGCTCTGAGCTGTCAGCACAGGGCCTGATGCGGGGCTCGAACCCACGAACCGTGAGATCATGACCTGAGCTGAAGTCAGACGCTCAACTGACTGAGCCACCCAGGTGCCCCTAAAGGTAATTTAAAAGATACCTCACTGTCATACCCACTGTCATTCACAAGGTAAAGACAAAGTTAAGAGCTGTTGAATTATAGTAAGAAATGTAACAAGTTCAAGTTTCTCAGACTGGAAGGGTTGATCCATTATTGCTGGGGAAAAAAATTAACTATAATCTGCAAAAGACACCATTTATACAGGACAGTGAGTCTCAAACTCTGGGTCCTAGACTATCAGCATCACCTTAAGAATTTGCTAGAAAAGCCACATCTCAGGTCCTCACCCCGGGGCTACTGCATTCAGAAACTAGAGAAGGAGCCCAGGAATCTGTGTTTTAAAAAAGCCCTCCAAAGCACACTAAGCTTTGAAAACTGATTTACGGGATAAAACTGTCATTGAATATGGCCCTAGGAGTCCAAACAGAGTTTTTTAACAGGTAACTATTGTTTTCCTGTGTATCATCCCCCTACCTCCTTTGAGTAGTCTTATTATTTTCCTTTGAGTAACTACTCATTCCTCATTCCATTTGGTCCTGAAGAGTCTGCCCATTAAAGTCCCTGTTCTTCTGCAGCCAAGAGGTGACCTACACTGGGCCAGAGTCTCTTCTCTTGGAACATGGGTTTTGAGTGAAGGCATAGGGCACAAGAGGATTGGAGTGGCCTCATCAATAGCTGAATCCCAAAGAGAATGTCCATTCATTCCTGCTCACTAGCCCAAGAGCTGCAAGGACCATGTCCTTTCCAAGTTCTGGTAATTCAGCATTTCCCTCCAGCATATATGCTACCCTGTATTCTTCCATAATAGAGTCCTTTGTTTTGCCAAAAAGAGCCAGGCTTAGTTGCTGTTCCTTACAGCCACAGATGTTTTAATTACATAACAGGACCAAGATCCTGAACAGTGAAGGTTGTTTCTAAGCTGTTCAACAAGACCAACCTACAGGAGAAACATCCCAAGACTGACCAGAACAAACTCCAGCATACAGGGAGAGGGAGGCCAACAGCAACTTTTAGCAGTAGAAAGGAATAGAGGCTGAAGCCGATGGCATGAGAGTTGAGCCCAGGAAAACCACCGTGAGGAAGACTCCAGGTGGAGAAGCTGCCATCAATTCCCTTGTTAACTACTGACTAGGGGATGTGGCTTCTCCAGTGTTCTTAAGGAAAGTGACAAGTAACTACGTCAGGACAAGTCATTGAAGACCTCTTAAATTGCCTGAGCCTAGTTCCCAGTTCAAACTGACTTACATGACAGAGGAAGTTATCTGTTTACATTACCACAGAGCCCTGTGGCTAGGCAGGATTCAAATCAATCTGGTGATTCTGAAGGATGAGGAATCTAGCTCAATCTCCCTAAAATTATTTCAACATTTCCCTCTTTTTTGCCTCACTCTGGCTTCTCTCAACAGCTCCTAGGTTAAACCCTTCCATGTTCATTTACAAGAGAAGAAAGTAAGTTCCTCTGTTTGCCTCAAACACTGAGCTCCAAAGGTTCAAGAGCTGATTCTAATTTAGTAACAATGGCAAAGGAATGGGGTCAATTCCATTCAAATAGGGAATGGATGGGTGAAAGTTGGGGGATAGCTACTTACTCCTGGAACACAGGTTGGGAGAATAAACCTGTATATCACATTAAGTAGAATTGTTATGACAAACAATGTGTTGGGCAAAAATGAACAGATGGATACTGGGGTGTTGGTAGTTGGTAGGATTGTTGAAGATTCTCCAAGCCACATACTGGTACAGACAATGATGAAATGAGGAAGGGTCAGCAAATATTTTCTGCTGAGGGCCAGATGGTAAATACTATAAATTTTGTGGCCCATATGGTCTCTATTGCATCTAATCAGCTCTGCTGTTGCAGCACACACACAAAAAAAGCCACACATAATAAATAAATGAACGGGTGAGGCTGTATTGTAGTAACACTTACTTTACCAAAACAGACAGTGTGTTGGATTTGTCCTTCTGGCTATAGTTGAACCAAACTTTGTGTTTTGCTACACTGATTAATAGCAGGTGAGAAGAAGAACCAGCAATCAGAAACCCCCTCTATCTTTTGTCAGCATCCAAAGTTCTTTGGCTTTTGCCTTAACATTTCTTTACTGAAGACCTACATTATAAGTGACAGCCTCTGCTTTTATTTGCTTGAACATCTGCCATCCTAGGACGGATCAGAAATCAAAGGTTCATTTTTGTTTATCTTGGTGAGTCTCCCCTATTCCAGTTTTCCTCCACCCTGTTTTCAGCCCTGTTTCTACTGTTACTCTATGTCCTCTTGCTCTTGGCCTCCTTATTCTGCATGGCGCTCAACTTTCAATCAGCCATCTGGTCCTGTTGATTTGTCCCTCGTAACTTAGCTCATGATGCCCCCTTCTCCCCTTCCTTGTAGTCTTACTGCGATCACTAATTCTGGCCTGCAGTTGCTCCATACCTTCACTATTGCATTTAGCCTCCCCACAGTTCTCTTCCCTTTCAGTTTTCCCTTCCCTAGTTATCCTCCCTCCATTCCACTGGGCACTCTGACTCTTAACAAGACTGCCTGATAGGGCACTTTTACCATGTTTTGCCTCCTTCTTGTTGGTTTTGGGGAAAGTTATAGCATCAGGACTCTCCCAGGGCACAGTTCAAGTCTCCTGTAACACTCGTCTTGCTCTCTGGCGGTACAATCAGATGGCTAAATGGTGGAATCCTGGTCCTTGTAATCTGATCCTGAAATTGGCTGTCACAAGTAGACCTATTTTCCTCACTGATGAATCAAGCTCTACCATCAACTTCAGAATCATCTCAACAACACATTTGTCCTCCCTTCTCCGGTACTTGGGACTCAAAAACTCCTCTCCTGCATGCTCATTCCTATCAGTTTTTAGGTGGTGCCAGTTAAATTTTTTTTAATTTCACATGGTCATCTTCCCCAGATCCCTAACTCCCTTTTGAAAGACACCATTGCAACCACTCTCCTAGATGACTGCAGTACCCTCCTATATCCTTTTTTTAAAAAATATTTTTAATGTTTATTTTTGAGAGACAGAGATGTGGCACGAGTGGGGGAGGGGCAGAGAGAGAGGGAGACACAGAATCCGAAGCAGGCGCCAGGCTCTGATCTGTCAGCACAGAGCCCGACGCGGGGCTTGAACTCAGGAGCTGTGAGATCATGACCTGAGCTGAAGTCAGACGCTCAGCCGACTGAACGACCCAGGTGCCCCCTTCCCCCCATATCCTTGTTTGTCTTCAATCTTCATCCATTTTCTCACTAGAGCCAGAGTGATTTTAAAACAAAAATCTGACCAAGTCATGTCTCCGGTTAAAATGTTCAGTGGCTTTCTATTAAAAAAAAAAAAGTTTCTTTTTAAATGGGGGCACCTGGGTGACTCAGTCGGTTAAGCATCCAACTTCAGCTCAGGTCATGATCTCATGGGTTGTGAGTTTGAGTCCCACATTGGGCTCTATGCTGACAGTTCAGAGCCTGGAATCTGCTTCGGATTCTTTGTCTCCCTCTCTCTATGCCCCTCCCCTGCTTGTGCTCAGTCTCTCAAAAATAAATAAATATTTAAAAAATAAAAAAAAAAAACCCAAAAACCTTTTGGTTGCTTTTCATTGCCTTTCTACATTGGTTCTCAACCCTGGATCAATATAGCATGACCTGGGGTTTAAAAAAAATATGATGCCAGGGTACGAAAACCTCAACTATAAGTGATGGATTGCTGGAAGCTCAGGGCAGACAATTCTGAGAGTTGAAAACCTCAGGGAGACCCATTCATTTGAGCCCACACAATATTGTAAGATTTACTTACCTTTAGGAGCTTGACCAGGTTCCCACAGTAAATACAGGAGAAAAAAACCTCCCTACGCTGCCAGCAAAAGAAGAGAAGGAACCATTTTGAAATACACCAGAGCACTCGGTTTTCTTAATAAGGTTTCCCTCAGGGGAAACTAATTAACCACAGCCTAACATGCTGGGGTATTATCAGAGCCTAACTCACAGTGGAGAAGGGAAATAACCAAATCTAGCCCATTCTTGCCATCCTGTTCCACCGAAGGGGAGGAAAAACAAACAAACAAACAAAAAGAAAAACCTGAGAAATTCTTGGAAGTTCACAGTCCAGAGGCACAGCCCCACTAAATGTCTGAAACCTAATCATAAGAATATATAACACTTCCCACACACATCACCATCACATTACTAAGGCCTATTTACAGCAGTCCCTTTTCCCCACTATAACATGTCTGACTACCAAGAAAATATTGCAAGGCATACAAAAAGGCAAAAAACAAAAAACAAAAAACAAAAAACAAAAAAACAAAAAAAAACCCCCACAATTTAAAGACACTAATGCTTGTTTAGTAAAGAAACAGACATGGCATGTTGGAATTATCAGATCAGGGATTTAAAAAACTATGAGTTTGCTAAGAGCTCTGATGGATAAAATAGTATGCAAGAACAAATGGACAATGTAAGCAGAGAGATGGAAATCCTAAAAAAGATCCAAAAATAAATGCTAGAGATAAGAACTAAAACAAACAAACAAACAAAAACCAACACAATGTAACAGAAATGAAGAATGCCTTTATGCCTTTGAAGAGCCGATTAGTAGACTGGACACAGCTAAGCAAAGAATCTCTGTAATCAATACAATCCTTGAAAACCAAAGAGAAAAAAACCTGAAAAAAAAAAAAACAGTATACCCAAGAACTGTGTGACAATTATAAAATGTGAATATGAGAACATTAGAAGAAGAAAGAAGGAAACAGAAATATTTGAAACAATAATGACTGAAAATTTCTCAAATTAATGTCAGGCACCAACCACATATCCTAGAAGTTCAGAGAATACTAAAGGATAAAAATGAAAACAGAAACTACACTTAGGCATATCATCTTCAAACCACAGAAAGTCAAAGATAAAGAAAAAATTCGGGAAAAAAGCCTTATCTATAGAACAAAGACAGGAATTATATCCAACTGCTTTTCAGAAACAATGCAGGCAAGAAGAGGATGGGGAGGAATATTTAAAGTGGTGAAAGCAAAAAACAAAAAACAAAAAAATCCCACCAACCTAGCATTCTGTACCCTGTGAAATTACCCTTCAAAAGTTAAGGAGGATTAAAGACTTTCTCAAAAAAATATTGAGAGGATTTCTTACCCATAGATTATCTGGCAAGAGATACAAAGTTCTTTGGAGAGAAGAAAAATAACATAGGTCAAAAATTTATATATACATGAAGAAAGAAAAAGCATCTAAAAAAAATAAATGAAGGTAAAATAAAAACTTGTGCTTTTCTTAATTGAGCTAACAGATAAGTCTGTTCAAAAATAATAACACTAATAATGTAATTTATATATGCTTATGTTTATATCTTAAGTATGTATATATATGCTTATTTATGTTTATATGTAAATAAAATGAATGACAGCAATGAAATAAGGGACAGGAAGGAAAAATTAGTATTATTTTTGTTATTAGAAGGTACATTACCTTTGGGGTGCCTGGGTTGGCAAAGCATCCAACACTTGATTTTGGCTCAGGTCATTATTTCATAGTTCCTGAGATTGAGCCCTGCTTTGGGCTCTGCACTGTCAGCTTGGAATTCTCTTTCTCACTCTCTCTCTGCCCTTTCCCCACTCATGCTCTCTCTCCTTCTCTCAAAGTAAATAAACATTTTTTAAAAGTAGAAATTACATTAAAAAAAGAAGATACATTACCTTTGAAGTGGTAATGTTATTTGAAAGTGGATTTAAATTAGTTGTAAAATACAATGCAAACTCTAGGGCAACCACTAAAAAAAGTAAAACTGAAGAATAACTAATATGCTAAGAAAGGAGAGAAAATGGAATTATATAAAATGCCTAAATTAAAATCACAAAGCCAGAAAAAGAATCAAAGAAAAAAGAGGAACAAAGGACCTGGGCAACAAATAGAAAACAGTAAGGAATGTGGTAGATATTATTCTAACTGTATCAATAATCACTTTGGATGTCAATGGTCTAAATGCACCAATTAAAAGACAGAGATTGTCACAGTGGACCAAAATAAACAACCCAACTATATGTTGTCTACAAGAAGCCACCTTAAGTATAAGAACACATGTAGATTAAAAGTAAATGGGTGGAGAAAAACACTAATTAAAAGAAAGCAGGAGCAGCTATATTAAGTTTAGAGAGAACAGACTTCAAAGTAAGAAAATTAAGGGCAGTAATCAGAGATAAAGAAGGATATTACATAAGGGGTACAGGGGTCAATTCCCCACAAAATCATAACATTTCTTAATGCACATGCACCTAACAATAGGCGATTAAACTACATCAGACCAAAACTGACAGAACTACAAGAAGAAACTGACAAATCCACTATCCTAGTTGAAGACTTCAACACCTTTTCTCAGAAGTGAATAGATCCAGCAGGCAGAAAAATCAATGAGAATATATTTGAGCTTAACAACACAATCAATCAACTGGGTATAATTGATATCTATAGACTAGTTTACCCCACAAAAGCAGAATACACATTTTTCTCAAATTCACATGGAATATTCACCAAGATAGACCTCATTCTGGGTGATAAAACACACCTGAAGGGGTTGAAAAAGACAGAAATCACGCAATGTCTGCTCTCTGAACATAAAAATTAAATTAGAAATGAATCAAATGATGATAACTGGAAAATTCCCAAATGTGGAGATTTAACAACACTCTTCTAAGTGATGTAGATCAAAGAAGAAAGAAATCTCAAGAAAAATTTTAAAAATATTTTGAATTAAATGAAAATGAAAACATCATTATCTACATTTTTTGGATGCAGCAAAAGCAGTGTTTAGAGGGACATTTTTAGCATTGAATATGTACATTAGAAAAGAATAAAGATTTAACTCAATAATCTAAATTAATTTCTTGGAAAAGTAGAAAAAGAGAATCAAATTAAGTTCAAAGAAAGCAGAAGAACAGAAATAATAAAAATCAGAGCAGAAATCCATGAAATTAAAAATAGGAAATGAATTGAGAAAAATCAGCAAAACCAAAAGCTGTTTTTCTGAAAAAACAATAAAGTTTATAAGCCTTAGGTTAAGAAAAACAGAGAGAGGACACAAAGTACTAATATCAGAAATGAAAGAGGGGGGGACCAATACAGATGTGAAAATTAAAAGTAATGTTATAAGCAACTCTACCCATAAATTTGATAACTTAGATGAAATCATCCAGTTCCTTAAAATACACAATCTGCCAAAACTTACACATAGAAACAGATGATCTGAACAGGCCTATATCTCTTGAAGAAATTAAATCAATAATTAATAAACTTCAAAAAAGAAAGCACCAGATGCAATGAGCTCAATGTAGAATTCTACAAACATTCAAGGAAGAAATTATACAAACTTTCTACAGTCTCTTTCAGAGAATGGCAGCAGAGTGAATATTTCTGAACTTTTCTATGAGTTCTAGTAGTACTACCATAAATACCAAAACCAGGAAAAGATATTAGGAGAAAAACTACAAAACAGTATCTCTCATAAACATAGATGCAAATATCCTCCTCAACAAAATACTAGCAAATTGAACCAAAGACAGGATAAAAGGAATTATACACAATGACCAACTGGAATTTATTCCAGGTAGGTAAGACTGGTCCAACATTTAAAAATCAATAAATTTAACACAATGCTCAACAGACTAAAAAAAAAAATTATGTGATCATATCAATAGATGTAGAAAAAGCATTTGGCAAAACACATGATTTATGATAAAAAAAAAACCCTTAGTAAGCTAGTAATACAGAGGAATTATCTCAATTTGATAAATACTATCGACAAAAAAAAAAAAAAAAACAAAAAAACAAAAAAACCACAGCTACTTAATGGTGAGAAACCAAAAAATTTCTAAGATAAGGTACAAAGCAAGGAAGTCCCCTGTTACCATTTCTTTTCAACATCATACTTGAAGTCCTTGCTAATGGAGTAAGAAAAGGAAATAAAAGTTATACACATTGGGAAGGACGACATAAAACTATCATAAAATTGCAGATGACACGATCATCTACGTAAAAAATCCAAAGGAATAAAAAAAAAAGAAAAGAGAAAAACAACTTCTGGAACTAATACACAATTATAGCAAGGTTGCAGGATATAAGAGTAATATACAAAAGTAAATTGCTTTAGGGTCCCTAGGTGGCTCAGTTGGTTACACATCTGACTTCAGCTCAGGTCATGATCTCACAGTTCATAAGTTCCAGCCCCGCATCAGGTGCTCTGCTGTTAGTGCATAGATGATTTGGATCCTTCCCTGCTTGTGCTCACTCACTCTCTCTCTGCCAAAAATAAAAATAAAAAATAAACATTAAAAAAAAACACAAAAAAGTGCTTTGCTGTATACTAAAAATGAACAAGTGAAATTTGAAATAACACATTATCATTTTCATTAGCACAAAAAAATATAATACTTAGTTATAAATCTAACAAAATTTGCACAAGATATGACCTACACGAGGAATACTACAAAAAAAATCTGATTAATGAAATCAGAGAACTAAATAAATGGAATCAAAGAACACCTAAATAAATCCATGCTCATTGTTCATGGAAAGGAAGACTCAATATATTCAAAATGTCATTTCTTTCCAACTTGATTTATAGGGTCAATGCAATTCCAATAAAAATTCCAGCAAGTTATTTGATGTGCACCAACAAAGTGACTCAAAAATTTATATAAAAAGACAAAATACCCAGAATATCTAACACAATATTAAAGAGCAATGATGGAGGACTGACAATACTTTAAAACTTCCTATTAACCTACAGGGATCAAGGCAAGTGTGGTCTTGGTGAAAAGATAGAAAAGGAAATTAATATAACAAGAATGGAGAGCCCAGAAATAGACCTCTTAAATATAACCGACTGATCTTTGCCAAACGAGCAAAGCAAAGAAGTGGTGCAAAACTTGTCTCTTTTACAAATGGTGTTGGAAGAACTAGACATCCACATGCAAAAAAAAAAAAAAAAAAAATCTAGAAAACCTTATACCCCCTCACAAAAATTAACTCAAAGTGGATCATACATTTAAATGTAAATGTAAAAATGCAAAACTATAAAATTTCTTGAAGGTATTACAGGAGAAAATCTAAATTACCTGGGGGTATGGTGATGCCTTTTTAGATACAAGATCGAAGTCAAGATCCATGAAAGAAATAATTGATAATTTAGATCTCATTAAAATTAAGAACTTGTGCTCTGTGAAGGACAATGTTAAGAAAATTAGAAGATAAGCCATAGACTGGGAAAAATATTTGCAAAATAAACATCTGAAAAAGAACTGTTTGTCAAATAAACAGCTGATAAAGTATCCAAAATACCCAAACACTCTTAAAACTCAACAGTAAGAAAACAACTGTATTTAAAAATGGGCGAAAGACTTTAACAGACACATCATGAAATAAAATATACACATGGTAAAAATATGTATATTAAAAGATGCTCCACATCATATGTTATTAGGGAAATGTAAATTAAACAATAAGACACCACTATACACCTATAAGAATGGCCAGAATCCACAATACTGACATCAAAAGATGGAGAGGATGTGGAGGAAGAGGAACTCTCATTCATTGCTAGTGCAAATGTCAAAAGTTACTGCCATTGGAAGACAGTTTGCTGTTTTCTTACAAAACTAAACATTCTTATATCATATAATCCTGCAGTCACATTCCTTGATATTTACACAAAGGAGTTAAAACTTATGTCCGTGCAAAAACCTGTACACGGATATTTACAGCCGTTTCATTTGTAATTACCAAACTTGGAAGGACCCAAAACGTTCTTCATAGGTGAATAGATAAGTAAACTGTGGTACATACAGTCAATGGAATATTATTTGGTGCTAAAAAGGAATAAGCTATCAAGCCATGAAAAGTCAAGAAGGAATCTTTAGTGCATATTATTAGGAGAAATAAGCCAATCTGAAAAGGCTGCGTACTGTATGATTTCAACCATATGCCATTCTGGAAAGGGCAAAACTATGGAGGCTATACAAATATATTTCTAGGGGTTGGGCATGGGGAAGTGATGAAGAGGTAGAGTACAAAGAATTTTTTAGGGCAGTGAAAATACTCTGTATATTATTATGATAAATATATGTCATACATTTGTCCAAACCCATAGAATGTATAACACTAAGCGTAAACCCTAAGGTAAACTATGGACTTTGGATAATTATGATGTGTTAATGTAGGTTCATTGTTGGGGGAAAAAAGTACTATTCTGTTGCTGATACA
Organism: Panthera uncia; assembly: GCF_023721935.1. Lineage (NCBI taxonomy): Eukaryota > Metazoa > Chordata > Mammalia > Carnivora > Felidae > Panthera > Panthera uncia. The sequence goes on from NC_064816.1 coordinate 47,575,220, forward strand.
TAACTGGAATATTGTTAGTGGGGAAGGCTATGCATGTGTGGGGACAGGGATACAGGGGAAATTGTAGTACATTCCTCTCAATTTTCTTATAAATCAACAACACCTCTAGAGATACAGTTCTTAAAAAAAAAATGATGCCCCAGCTCTACCCCACTCAACTGATGGAGATGTCTAGAGTGAGGATCTGCTTATGGAGGGTTTTTTTTTAAGCTCTTCAGAGTTTGCAATTGCCCCATGAGGGTTTACCAGACTCCTAAATTGACCACAACCCATTTCTCAAGCCTAATCTCCAGTTATAATGTCTTCTTCCTGCATCTTAAATCTGCTAAGCTCTTCTTGAGTCCTCACAGTTACTGTTCTTCTATCCTTCCCGGCTGAGATGATTTCTCCACCCCACTCCTACCAGTAATCACCTAGCCCAGTGGCTCTCCTATTTTGGTGAGTATCAGAATCCCCTGAAAAGCCAGCAAAGCACACAGAGACACAACATTACTGGAATAGGAGAAGCCTGGACCTATGCATTTTGGGGATTTTTTTTTAATTTGAGATAATTGTAGATTCACATGCTGTTGTAAAAAATAATACAGAAATCTTTTGTATCCTTAGCCCAATTTTCCTGAATGGAAACATGTATAATCTATTGTGTAATATCACCCTCAGGATATTGATATGCACCTCACATTTCTCCAGTTTTGCTTGTCTTTGTGTCTATGTTCCATCCCATACTATTTTATCCCTTTTGTATATTTGCATACACACCATCACAGTTAAAATACTGATCAGTTGTAACACCACAATGATTCTGTTGCCCTTTTAGACTGGTGGTTGCCAGAGGTTAGGCAATGGGTATGGGGATGCAAGAGGGAATCACACCTTTGCATTACTAACAAATACTTTAGGAGAGTCTCATACTCTGCAGTGGTGGAGAGCCACTGACCTAGCTGATTCCCACTCATTTCCTAATACTGTTTACCCAGGTTCAAGTCACTTCCAGACTATAATTCATTCCCTTACTATGCAACCTCTTAGCAACCTCACTTTTTAAAAACACTCTGTACACTCATAATTCTTTGTCTAGCCTTCATCTTGCTTGAATAAGCTGTCTGCAAGCAGGGTTCCTAGTGCTTAAGCTGACAACACCCAAATACTTTTCAGGGAAGAAGACAACCCTGGGCTGTCTGAATGTAAAGTATGTATAATCCACCACAGTCCCCAGGCTGTGGACAGCCAATGGCAATCTTCTCCAAGTCGTCTTCCATTCACATTCAAGGCTGCTGTTCAGATTTCATTACCACCCCATCATTCCATATCCTGAAACTTTTTCTGACTTGAGGAGTTTACATCAACTGCTCATAAGTCTTATGGTATATTCCACATGCATTTCCCACATACATGCATTTATGTACACCATGTATGTATAGGAATGTGTGTGTGTGTGTGTGTGCACGTGCATTTAACCTGGGGGATGAATATACTGAAACTAAGTAGTATAGAGTACAGAGTTCCATATCACTTTTCAGATTAATATTTTAGTATTCAGCTTGTAGAAACACTTTTCCATGGTTCACACCCTTTATAGCATAAATCATCTTCCCTATTCTAACCAGAGTCCCACTCCTTCCTCCCATCACTTTGTATTCATATGGCTGAAAAGATAAGGGGCTTCATACAGATCCTGCATATGCTGATTTAATGGGCCTTTCAAGATGTAAGTACCAGAGGTGAAAATCAAACAAATTAAAATGCCATCACATCAGCTCAACTTTCCCTGAATTGTCCTCAAAACTGCGTTTCAAGGAAGGGTCTGTCTCTCATGCGATGTAGTATTTCTACAGACTGATACCTGAGTTGAACCCTGATGTTCTGATTCCTGTTTTGTAGTGTTTGTCTTCCATAGACCCTCTCTGCTAATGCGGACTTTCTCCATGGAATGGAAGAAAAAAGGACAGCCAGTTTATCTAAGGGTTCTCAAACTTGTGCATACATCAGCATCACCTGGATGGATGGTTAAAACATAAATACTGTACCTACCCCCAGAATGTCTGATTCAGTACGTCTGGACCTGGTCTGAGAATATGAATTTCTACCAAGTTCCCAGGTGATACTGATACAATACTTTGAGAACCACTGATCTAATCTAAACACTAGCTAGGACAGCAACACTGATGTTTCCAACTTGCCCCATGCACTGGTTGCAAAGTATCGGTATGCCATGACTTCCCAGGAGTCCATGTATTTTTTTTAAAAAGTTTGAGACAACTTTGAATTAGGAAATGTCACAGTGTAATTCAACTTTCCAGCTTCCTTTTTTATTAAAAAAAAAGGACAAAAATATGTCTGGTGAGGGTCCGTCCTCTCTCTTGGAACCAGTGGGATGGAGCTGACTAGCATGGCTTTTACAGTGGTGTTTCTTTATTTTGGCTTCACATGAAATTACCTGGGAAGTTGTTTAAAACTGCAGTGTTCAGGCTGCATCCTAACTCAATTATATTAGGATGTCTAGGGTAGTACCTACTTCCTGTACCGAATGGCAGGTATAGAACGCTACCTCAAAGAATCATCGTGAGGAATAAATGAAATAGTAAAGGCAAAAGACATGACTTCCATTATATATTGAACACCTACTCTGTGTCAGGCACTGTATTAAGTGATTTACAAGCATTAATGCTTACTTGGAAAATAATGGGCTCTCAATAGGCATCAATGATCAGAGGAGAAATTTTTACAGTGGGTGTCTTGTCAGAAGGAAGGAAATGTATTAGAGTTACATAGTAAAAGACAATAAGTTGAATTAATTTAAAACTTGACTGTACCACCGACTGTGTCATCACGGGCAAAGAAACAATCTATTTACATGTGATTTTGGTTTCCTTGGTTGTAAAATGGAGATAATAATGTCATCTGCCTCGTTGGGTTGGAGTTAACTCATTTAATTTAATAGATGTGGGCCTCTGGTGTCAGCTCCGACATGAAAACAACTTGGAAGTGATCACTCCCATCCATACGATAGAAGAAAGCTAAAAACACTAAAGATCAATGGCTTTTCTTGGACCCATCAAAGAATTGAGGTTAGAGGACAAACCACGAGCCTGAAATCTGGAGATTAAGGCGCATATCCAGGGTCACAGTTAAGATCCACCTACATGGAGCAGAAGTTGCTGACACTGTAAACTGGTAGAAACACCCAAACAGTAACGTTGAGGAATTGCAGGAACCCAAGCTTATCACATCATACTGATATCAGAATAACAGTTGGGAAGTGTTTCCTTCTTCTTCTCTCCCCGCCCCTCCACCCCCAGATTTTCCGTAGGATTGCTATTATTTACTTTTCAAATGTGTAATAGAATTCACCAGTGAAGTCATCTGGGCCTAGACATTTATTTATAAATTTTTAAAAAAATTATTTGTGGGAAGTGACACTTTCTGGGCATTACCTCCTGAAACCCTATATGTTCTTAGGGTGTGGATCCAAAAAAAGCTTCTCTCCTGGTTCAACAAAAGATGAAGGGGAAGAGTGATCATTGTCAATCCAGAAAAAAGGCCTGCCTTGAGGAGAAACAATTTTGGGGAACTAAGCTTAGAGAAAGGCATTTCTCCTACTCATGTACACTTTATCCTGTGTCATCTAGCAAGACAAAAAACTTAATCAGCACAGGTCGGGGATTTAAGGAAATTGGTTTAGACCACTATCAAGAAGGGAATAGGGGTTGGGTGGGGGTAAAACAGCTATACCACAGAATGAACATGAGAAAGTCACAGCCAAGGGACACAGGCTCAGTAAAATACTGGCTTTAATTAGAAGGTTAAAGAATGAATGCCCTTTCCCCACTCCTTTTTACCACAATAATAGGGCTCCAATGTAACAATACTGTATTATAGGTGAAAGAGTTGGGAGATGCACAGACTATCTGAGGGGCTGGACTTTGGAAAGCTCAAAACCAAAATACAGACACTATAGGAACTTCAATCCTCCAGCACTCATAATTGCAAAGGAGTATTAAACACAGCCCTACTCCTAGTCAGATTAACTTAAAATATCAGTTTAAAAATCTACTGCCCTCAACTTCTGCTGCTCAGTAAAATGTGTCTGGATTTCAACAAAAAGTTATAAGGCATTCCAACAGACAAGAAAAAATGAAGCAAACATCAGACTCAGATGTGACACAGGTGTTGGGATTATTGGAGAATTTTAAATATTGGTTAGCATGATAAGGGCCTTAATAGAAAAAGTAGCCAGCATGTAAGAACGGATGGGGGATGAAAATAGAGAGATGAAAACACTAAGAAAAAGTCTAAAGAAAATGCTAGAAATCAAAACCAAGGTAACAGAAATGGTTTAACATATTGGAAATTTATAATGTTCAAAAAGTACCTGGAACATAATAAGTAAAGGGTATTCATTGGCTATTTAGGGTAAAGCTGATGAAACCTTATGAGGAATAACAAGACAAGGAGAAACACTCAAGGGTTCTTTTGATCACGGAAGCGAGGGAGACAGAAACACAATGGGGGTTTTACCACAAAATGTGCATCTTCAGTATTATGAACTGAATTGTTCATGTGCCCCCAAATTCATATGTTGAAGACCAATTCCTATGTGATTATATTTAGAGATAGGGCCTTTAAGGAGGTCTTTAAAGTTAAATGAGGTCATAAAAGTGGGATCCTAATTCAATAGGACTAGTGTCATAAGAAAAGGAAGAAACACCAGGGATGCAAAAAAAGCGCTATAAACAATACAGCAAGAATGCAGCCACCTGCAAGCCAAGGATAGAGGCCTCAGGACAGACAGACTTTACCAAAACCTTGATCTTGGACTTTCAGCCTCCAGAACTGTGAGAAAATAAATTTCTGTTGTTTAAGTTATCCAGTCTGTGGCACTTTTTTATGGCAGTCCCAGCAGAAGAATACATTCAAGAAAGGCTTAAATACCATCCCTAGTTTCCCTGGGTCCCTTCCTTAGGACAGTCATCTGCAAATGAGAAAGAACATGTAAATGAAGTAAAGAGACATCACAGGGTGGTCCACTCACAACCTAAGTCCAACTAATTCCATTTAGAAGGGATATTTGGGAAGAAGTTTGACATGTGTATGCTGAGAAAAAAATATAAAGATATAATGAACTGAAAAAGTTAACCATTAAATTGATCCTGAAGAGGAACAATAAACACAATGGAACAGAATGGATATTTAAAACAATAATATAACAGGGTGTGTCTATTTATTTAGATCTTCTTTAATTTCTTTCTGCAATGTTTTGAAGTTTTTAGTGTATAGGTCTTACACTTATTTTGTTAAAATCATTCCTACTTATTTTGCTTATTTTGATATGATTGCAAATTGAATTGTTGATTTCATTACCATATTGGATATTTTTGCTACTATATGGAAATACAGTAGGGTTTTGCTCACACATATTAAATCCTGCTGTCTTGCTACTGTCACCATTTGGTAGATTCTTTAGGACTTTTCTTCCAAACTGTATGGGTTTATTTTTTCTTGCCTTTAGTACTGACCACATCCTCCAGTACACCATGTGCAGAAGTGGTCAGAGTGAATAGCCTTGTTTGTGAACGTAAAGGGAAGGATTCTGTTTTTTATCATTAAAAAACGTGTTAGCTGGGGACTTTTCATAGATACCCTTTATCGGCTTGAAGAACTTCCCTACAATGCTGGTTAAGATTTTTTTCCCCTCTTACCATATACAGGTGTTGGATTTTTTTCTGTGTGTATTGAGATTATCATGTGTTTTTGTTCTTTATTTTATCAGTACACTATAATACATTAATTGACTTTCAAATGTTAAGTCAACCTTATATTCTTTACATAAACTAATTTAGTCATGGGTATACAGACCTTTTTATATATTGCTGGCTTTGATTTGTTAATTTTGTTAAGAATTTTCCTGTGTGTTTATGAGGGATATTTGTCTGTAGTTTTCTTGTAAATGCTTTTAGTTTTGCCTTCGCAATGAGCTGAGAAGTGTTCCCTCCTCTTTTTTTTTCTGAAACAGTTTGTGCAGAATTAGAATTCTTCCTTAAGAAAGAAAAAAAATTATAGAATTCAACAGGAAAGCCATCTGGGCCTAGCATTTTATTTGTGAAAAAATTTTTCCCCTCTAATTCAGAGACTTTATTTGATATGAATCAAATCAGATTTTCTATTTTTTCTTGAGACATTTTTGGTAGGTTGTATCTTTCTAGGAAATTTTCTATTTTGTCTAAGTTGTCTAATTTGTTAGCATTGATTTGTTTTCAGAGGATCTTTCTTATCATTCTATTAATATCTGTAGGGTTGAAAGTAATTTTATTGCCAATTTTGGTGATTTGTACTTTCTTTCCTTCTTCCTGAGAAGAGAAGGAACTGTCAGGAAGCTGTAAAGATGCAGATAAGAAAAGAAGTGATCCTGAAGTCAGCTAATGGAGAAGTAATAGACACAGACATATGGATATGAGAAAGACTTAGGGGCAATAAGAGGGAATACTCAGTAAGGAATCATATGAAGAGGGGAGAGAGAGGGAAGGGTCAAAGGTGTTTCCCAAATTATTGGGTTGGCTCTCTGGGTGGATGATGATGCCATTTTACAAATCTTTGGACATCAAGAGAGAAATTTAAGGGCAAAGATCAGTTGGTTACCATTCAAAATGCAAATATCTTATCTGAGAGAGGTAACAAATTAACACAAAATTGCAGATTAAACCACCCTCCCTTTTTTTTACAAGGAGCCAGTGATGGTAACATTATAATTATAGTTTAGTCTAAAGGACATTTGGGGAGGGGAGTACACTTGAAGGACACCTGTAGGAATCAGGATGCTTGCCCACCCCCAGTAGCTTTTTCCAAATCTCTGTTGCCCCGACATCTAAATTTGTGGCATTCTGCATTGTTCCATTGTTGACAGCTGATTATATCCCTCATAGAAGGTCACAAACACATCATGTGGATACAGGAGACCAAGCCACACCTAGGGAAAATATCACCAAGAAGAACTTCATTGTATTAACTATGCTTTATTCTCTGTATTCTAATGCTTTGAGGTCCAGGGGCCTTGTTGACCCTCCCAGGGTAGAGTTTCTAAAGACATCAAAGGACTCATTGGCAAGCTAGCTTTTCGTATGCAAACCAGCCCATCCAGAGCCAACACTTCAACCACTTCCTTTATCAGGCTATTACACCAAGGCCACTACCCACGTGCTGTAATTATCCCAGGCCAGGAGTCAAACAACTAGGGATGGCCTCTACACTCCAGAGCCCACTGAAATTACTCAAACAAGCCGATTCAAATCTTGCTCTCTGTGCCTCACCCCTTCCTTCCACAAAAACCAATAAAGGTTCTAATACAGTTTCCCCACTCCCTCTGCCTCCTGACCTATCCCTCCCTGTACTTCCCTGTGTGACCCCCATGGCCTGGTGTGCCCTCTTATCTCGGAAATCTGTGAGCAACAAACTATGTTTTCAAAGACAGACGTCTCCTGATCTATGGGCCTCACCATACCTAAATAAACATAAAACCTGTATTTTAAAACAATCAATGAGTAATCTCATGCACGGTGAGAACAAATTAGGTCTATGCGTGCCTGAGGAACTGAGGAATATGCCTGTACATATTCGAGGCAATCTTTCCCTCTATTACTAACTCACCACCAGGGTTATATCCAGAAACTTTGAAATAAAATGGTTCCCACAACAGCAGAGTGTAAATGACCTTCAGAAAAGTGTTTGGGAACTAATTATTTCTGTCAAACCCCAGGGAGTGTTAGGAGACTGATTATAGAAAAGCTACCCTATTGCCTTATTTGCTGGATTCTGTCTCATCCTCTTCTCTCTGTGGGGCAAGACCAAGGAGGCGGGTGCTTATTTTCAGCTGCCACTGTGGTGAATACCTGCTTCATCTAAGCATCATGTTTGGTGAGGTCACATGACAAAGCACACCAAGTACAGGTGTGTTGGGGCATGGGAGAGATGAAGGGGAGGCAGATGATTCCTTCTGATCTGCCCCAGCATAAATGCCCCACTAGGAGGATGAGATGAGAGGTTATCTGCTGTTTCCATTGTCAGTTACATTTCCCACATGCCTCTCCCAAAAAAAAAAACGTGTACATTACATGCTGGGTGAAATGCATTTAAAAATTACAGTGCATATTTATCATACTAAGAGGTCCATCACCTTTATCTGTTGATCAAACAAAGATGCCTTGATTAGGTATAATGCTGCAGGAAAAAAATTGACTGAGTGAGCTTATTTCAAGATAGCAAATTATGGGCAATTAAAAAAAAAAAAAAACAAGGGTGATTTTGACTATCCTGGGTATTCCATCTCTCAATTTAGTATATAGGCTTCAAGTAAGACTTGACTTTGCTTTACATTGTACTCATTGTGGGCCAGAGACTAGGCTTGGCACTACAGAATACAAAGGAGTGTTCAGGCCTTGTGCCTTCTAAATCCATTTATTCACTCTGGCAAGGATATCAATGGCTAAAGCAAAAATAGTCAAAATATGGAGTAAATGTCAAATGAGAGGAATATTCATTATATGTTATGTCAGTTGAATCTTGATAAACAGATTGAGCATCCACAAGAGAGGAGAGGAATAAAGGGAATCCTACACATGTGAAATTCAAGGGAGAAAAGAAAGAATATCTGAGATATGTCTCTCTCTGCTCACTCAATTTGGGCCTCTAAGCTAGTAAAAGGACAAGGAGATGTAGCATCTTCCATGAACACTCAGAGCATGTAGACACGATGATCCTGCAATACCACCCTTGGACACAAGAGAAATACTTGCATGTGTGAATGAAATACTCCATTCATTTTCTCTGCAGCTTTGCAAAAATATGAAAAGAGTCCAAATACCCACCAGCAGGTAAAAGGAAAAGCAGAACATACAGTGGAGAATGGGAGTTAATAGCAATGAATTTGAACTATTTGGAACAACATAGCTAGACATCAACACATGTGGTTTAAGGAAAAAAGAAAATCATGGAATGACACACACCATACGATGCTATTTATGTGAAATAAAATAAATGTAGAAAAATACCGTATGTGATTAAGTTAACATAATGCAAGAAAACCAAAGAGTGGTTACTTCTGGAGAAGGTGAAGGGAATCAGGATTGATTAAGTGATTAATCATTTTTTTGTAATTTTTAATAATATTTGTAAACACAGTAATTATAATAGACTTATATATATTTAGCAATCAGAAGCAATATGACAATGACCAAGAAAGGTTAATTCTGAGGAGTAGAACTATGAATGCCATCTTCCGTTTTGTACTTTTCAGATTTCGGTAGTCAAAACTCTATCTTTCCCTAACCAGAAAAAAAATGTAATTAAATTTTGAAAGCACAAAGCATAGCTGGAGGCCACTGGGGAGGACAATTTGACTGGAACATCATAAAGTGGATACTAGAAGATGGCCTCAAAAAGATAGATTGGTGCTGGGCTCTAGAAGCCTTAAAATGCAAGGTTAAGAAGTTTGGTCTTCATCCTCCACCCACTGGGAAGCATTACTTGTTTCTGCAGAGGAGAATGTCATGGAGCAAAAGGATAAATCCATATCCATCCTTTGCCTCTACCTCTCAAAGGGTATCTTTTCACTATCATCTCTGACTTGATAAAACCCTGAAAGGTTTAAGATGTTGGGAAGAAACTTTAAAGATATGTTCTCTTCTCTCCAAGGGGATGACTGTTTAAGGAAGGATTTCGACTCTGAAGACTTTAAAAAGCACATAAGAAATGCCTCCTTCCTCTCCTGGCTCACCCTGATTTCGTAGCATGAATGCTCCTAAAAGGCACTTGAAGATGATCATGCTTTTTCAACTGTAAGTAGCAAGCATGTTCAGCCATCAGCAGGGGAAAGTGTGATCACATCTCCTTCATCTCTGTGGCCTCCCCTGTCCTCTCTTTCAAAGGAGAAGTGAGCAGTAAACCCTTGGTGAAAGGAACAAAACAATTATGAAGAGGATGACAAAGAAACACTAGTTACTGTCCTTTCTGAAAGCCTGGGAGGCTGCTGAGTTAAGCTACACTGAACAGTGAAAAGCTATATGACAGACTCAGTTAGATTTCCAGGATTATCATATTCTGTGTGTCTATGGTTTAGCACCAAAGCACATTACAGACATAAATAAATGGATGATTTACAGAAGAGGGTTTAAACATAATAAGTCATCAATAGGAAGAGTCTGCTAATTGTCTCCTCATCTTTCAGACCCAGAACAGCCCATCCTTGACTCTCTCTTCCCTGTTCCTCTTCTAAGTTTTTGCTCAGAATGGCCAAAGAAAGCATCCTAAGAAAACAGCCTGGAAAAATAAACCTGATTAGATAAAATAAAAAACAAGTGATCATAGCCACAGAAGGAAAGACACCATCATGCAGTTAAGCACCCATGTGCTTACGTGACCACACAACTTGGGCTTTCTATAACTGACAGCCTTTGACCTTCATACTTGTCACTGTCCATTCCTTCTTTCACCTCAGGTATTAAGTGCCTCCTACATGCCAGGCACTGTTCTGTGCACTCGGGATTGGTAGTGAAGCAAATAAAACCCCCACCCTCATGGAGCTTACATTCTGGTAGGGGTAACAGAGAGGTAAATCCACACCATCCTGATCAACTCATGTCAAGAGGAGACTATATCCTGAGGGTAGGCAACTTGCCTAAGTTCTGGACTATTATCTCTCAGTGATGACCCCTGTCACCATCTGGAAGGCACATCACTAGCACACAATAAAGACACTTCACAGAGGTCACTGTTTCCTACACCTTTAGTAGTTATACACACAATAGGCTTCTATCTTATAAAAAAGCAAATTATTTTGTGGAGGAGCCAGCATGCAGCTTATTTTCTAAATTTGAGTGAAATACAAAATACTGTCACTAGAGGGCAAGTTGACATATACCTTTTCTTAAAAGAAAAGACAATACTACAATCTTGGAAACAGAAAACCTTGAATGGGTCTCTATTTACCATGGCAGTCTCATTTTTACTAAAATTATATGCAGAACTTTGACCAGTAAGTGGTGTTTTAGCACACTTCTTACCAAGCATTATACAAAGTTTAGATGTCAAATTACATCGTGTAGCCTGTTTTCAAGAGCATACACTCGTTCCTCACATTTAATTTTAATAGTAAGGATTATAGGGGCACCTGGGTGGCTCAGCCAATTAAACATCTGACTCAACTTTGGCTCAGGTCATGATCCCACAGTTCGTAGGATCAAGCCCCATGTTGGGCTTTGAGCTTACAGCATGGGATTCTCTCTCTCCCTCTCTCTGCCCCTCCCCTTCTCACATGTTCATATGCACACATGTGTGCCATCTCTCTCAAAATAAATAAACGTGAAAAAAATTATAAAGATTATAATGCATTAGGCATAACAAATCAAAATCAAATTTTTGTCATTCTCCTCTTTGTCTGCCTGAGAAATGCCCACTTTCCTTGCAAGGCTCAGCTCACCCTCCTCTTCAGAGACTTTTCATCTTCTCTTTCCCAAGAGTCTTGCTCTCTCTCACCCAGTGTGCACTCTGGGTAACTGTCATGACCCTGCAAGGAGGAAATGATGACTTCCCCATTTGACACATGGAGTGCACTGAAGCCCAGAGTGCTTGGGAGGCTGTAGCCCTGTCATCCAGCTACCAGTGGTCGTTTATTAACACATGTTTTTACTAGACTGTATTTAACTTGAGGGCAGGGATCCTCAACAAATCCCTGGAGGGTCTAGTATTTTTCCTAGAATAGGTTTCATGCTCCATAAATGTAAGAATGAACAAATATTCTAAGAATTCTCAAACCATCTCCTTCTCGGGTTTGTGGTGAGATGACCTGGTATGTGAGAAGTATTCAGCTGCATGTCTGGCACAGAGCAGATGCTTAAGAAATTCTGATTATTATTATTGTTAGCATGTCATTGCTTTTATGATATGATGTTTGTCAGCTGTTGACCTAAGTTAAAATTCACATTTCCCTCCATGGCTCTGCAAGATCTGTCCTCTGCACAAATCTCTAGCTCTCTCTTTTGCCTTACCTCAAGTCCCAGGCCACACTCCTCACCTCTCTGCTCCTCAAATGTGCTAAGCTGGTCCCTGCCTCAGGCTCTTAGTACTTGCTCTTCCTTTAGCCAGGGTCACTGTTTAGCTTTGCACAGACATCACTTCTTGTTCTTTCAGTCTCATTTCAGCTGTAACTCCTCTAAGAAACTTTCCTGGGCTACCCTAGAGAATACCTTCACCCATCCTTCCATGTCTCCACCTCTATCTCTCTCCTTTATAATACTATGCATGGTTTGAGATTCTTTTTACCCATCTGTTTACTTGTTTCTGTGTCTCTTTCAGGTTTATGTACCATTGCTTGCATGCATCATTATGGGCTCATTGCTTTACACACAGTAGGCCATCACTAGTAGTTTGTTATTAAAAGGATGGGTGCATAGAGAAAAGAACAAATAATTACCAAATGTGAAAACCTGGTGCCTGGAAAATAAAAGGGAGCCAGAGAAATGAATAGGTCATGTTTTGGTTTAAAGTCTATTCCCCAAAATCACATGTTTGAAGTCTCAACTCCAGGTAACTGTGGATGAGACCGTATTTGGAAATAGTGTTTGCCTATGTACTCAGGTCAACATGAAATCATTATAATGGTCTCTCATCCAATATGATTACAATACCTACAGGGAGGGGACATCTGGACACAGACACACACACACACACACACACACAGAAGAAAACCATATGAAGACATAGAAATAGAGAAAAGACACTAATGTAAAGAAAGGGGCAGAGATTGAGGTGTACTGCTACAAATCAGGGAATATCCAGGGCTACCAGAAGTCTGATCCTCCCTGAGAGCCCCCAGAGGGAGCATGGCTCTGCTAACACTTTGATTTTGGACTTCCAGCCTCCATCACTGGGACAACACATTTATGTTTTGTGTTTGTTGTTGTTGTTGTTGTTCAAGTAAGCCCATGTATGGTATTTTGTGACTGCAGCCCTAAGAAATCAACCAGGTGTACAGAATGTTGAAGGGAGACATACAAAGGTTTGGAATCAAACACACCAGGTTTGAGCCCCAACTGTGATCATGCAAGATGTCTTATGCTGATGTCTGTACATGACACCCTTTTAGAAAAGGAAAATCTTACATTTGTTTCCCTGCAACCAAACTCCAGTGAAACAAGCAACAGAGCTCTAAAACTGAGGATACTAGTGGGCTTTCCTTCCACCCCAATGATGACCTCTGCTAAGCTTCATCATTAGGAATGGGTGAAATGGACATACAGATGGACTCCCCACTCCAGTCTATATAAACCAGAACTGGCTTTATAGTCTTCCCAGTCCTCTGACCAACTCTACTGAGGCCATGTGGGTCTTTCTCACAGCCTCAGTGCCATAATCAGGCCTTGGCAGTTCCTGGTCCAGGAGGATTTCAGGAGCTCTAATTCAACATCTGAAAGACTCAACACCAAAGTCTACTCTTTCACCAAAACTCTGGCCCCACTGCCAACAGCTAAGCCTGTTACTCTATGAAGTAGGTTTAGTTACTAGACCCTTGTTTTACTCTTTAGTCCTTATTAACCATATTGATAACCACATTTATCTGGAATCTACTGTACCACAGTAACCCTCTGAGCAGTAGACAAGAGAGCTCAGAGAATCACATACTGAAGACAGGCCAGCATTCAAACCCAAGCTCTGCTCAGTTAATTATTCCTTGGGCCACATTTGTTCTCATCCATACAAAGAACTGCTGTAAGCAAACATTTCCTATGGTTCATCACCAAGACCTGACACTGGCATTCTGCTGCACTCTTGTCTGTCTTCCTAATGCCACTGAAATGTCATCCTGAGAGCTCAGAAGTATTTATTTTCAGATTCCATTTAAGTAGACATCAAGTGCTAAGGCTTGGGTATTAGCATGGTTCATATTTGGCTGAATATGGTAAACTGAGCACGTCTGACCTGCAAGATGAAAGGAGAGGCAGAACAGAATATCTACTCTAGTACGACTCAAATTTCTCAGATTCAAATAGAAAACCTGCTTCCTGCAAACCAGCTTGATTGCTAAAAAAATGGAGAAAAAAGCTGTCAAATATGTAAATATATGTCATTCTTCACAATGCATCTTTGACAAAGGGTACACATGGGTTTGGACGCAGAGGATCTGGGTGCCATTTTTGGACCTTGTCTGTGACAGCTGAATGCCAACCAATGGTAACAACAAAGGCAGCATTTATTGAGGTAGTCCCTGTTCTCAGCACTTCTACAAATAAGCTCTTTTACCCTTGTAACATCTCCATGAGATTGTCATTATTTTGTCCCCATTGTGCAGATGAGAAAATTGAGGCACAATCTGTGTGATTCCAGAGTCCTTGCTCTTAACCACCACCACCAACACTGCTTCCCTAAGAAGAGCTACAACATTGTGAACACCTACTTCTATCACACTATGTGTTTTCATAGCTTACCTCCCTGAAGCCAACCATGAAGAGATATCACCACTCTATGTGACAAGTTTGAGCTGATGGTTAAAAGCATATATTTGTAAGTCTTGCAAGCCATCAAGCCTTTTACAAATGCTATTTCTGTAAGGGCATTTGGAAATACCAAAAGGATTACTGGTATCTCTAATAGAAAACAATGAAATATTTTAAGCATACTCTTCTATCTGCTTTTATTCTTTCATTGACCTTGAGCTCCATTACAGCTCTGTAAGGTGCATATAACTGATAGTACTGCAAAACCATACCTATGGATTTAAAAATACATTATTTGGTAGAGGTCCAGTTGACTTGCCTTTTCCCAGGGATCAAAAAATAAACCCTGTTTGGTGTCAATCTGCACTCTCATTTCAATCTTTTATTTCATGTAAATTTTGTATTTCTTAGACTTCTCCTGTGAGCCTGCTATATAAAATGTCTGGTTCACTCATTAATAATGAGCTAAGTAAACTCTTTAATGTGCTCATTTTTACTTTTTTATATATGAAAATTATCCTTTAACACTTTATTATCACTAAGAATTTAAAAATCTAATTTTTTGACTTCCTGATTCTGTATGTATATGAGTTATCAAATCCTCATGAAAATACTTACTTCTCTTTGCATTATATTCAATGACATTTATCTTAGTGGATGGAAAGTGGTAGAATGCATGCCTTGATTTATTTTCGTATAGAGGTAACATGCATGTATAATATCATAGAGTTGCTTCATCCTGGGTTAAAAAAATGTGGGTCAATCTACTGAGACTTAGAGCCTTCTATGATACAGAAACATATTAACTGTCAACAGGTTTTGTCCTACAAATCTAAACAAAAAGAAACTCAGTGTAACTGTCAGGACAGATGACATAAAAACAGGTTTCAGAGCAGGCATCTAAGCAAATCTGTACTGAGTGGCTGGAGGGGAAAAAAAAAAGAAGTAAGACAACAAAGATGCCTCTCAACACACAAGATGGCCAGATGAGATACTGAAAACAAATCCTCTAATAAAACACAGCTTGAAATAGAAGAGGTAGGAGAAATGGATGAGTCAATATGATGAGCAGATAGCTGATAAACCCAGAAAGAGAAGGGCAAAATTCTGCAGAAATGTTCCACAAAAAAAAAATCAACATGAAAAAGAAAAATCGCATTGAAATCCAGAGTGGTAATAATATGGCTGAGAAAGACAGGAAAAATAGGTGGCAGAGAGATGTACTTCGCTGAAAAAACAAACAAACAAAAAAAAACAAAAACAAAAAAACCCACAACCCAAGGAGATGGTTGTGATATTATCTGTTTTACTTACAAGGAACATGCAAGCCCAAAGATATTTTCAGAAGGCTTTAGAAAAGACATATGATTTATTCCTTTCATTTCTTTGGAATAGGAATACCAATAAAGGTGCAAAAAGTAGGCATCCAATCAAATAAACACTATAGGCCCTTCTACAAAATAACTAGCAAGATAAAGTCAATGTCTTTAAATAAAGGATACAGTTCAAGGTGATCAGAAACTAAAGCACGGGTCTTGACTTCACAGGAGAAACACCTGAGGAGCTTCAGAAATACTGATGCCTGAGTTTCATACCTAGAAGTTCTAACTGACATTGAGTCTTCTTAAAAGATTCCTGGGTGAACTATTACACAGCCAAGACAAGAAGTCAAGACTGTATACTAAAGCAGCAGTTTTCAAACTTCACTGCTTCAGGATCACCACCACAGATGCTTGGTCTCAATTCTAGAGTTTTGGATTTAGTAGATCTGGGGTGGGATTTGAGAAGTGACATTTCTAACAAGTTCCCAGATGATGCTAGTGCTTGTGGCCTAAGGATGACATTTTGAGAACACTGGACTATAAAAGATGTAACAACCAAACACAATGTATGAAATTTGATTAGATCCTGATTTTAAAACAAACAGTAAAAGATTTTACAGGGACAACTGGAGAAAACTGAAGCAAAATCAAAAATTAAATATGATGGGTTTTTCATTTTCATAGATTTCATAATGGTTTTGAGTCATGGAAAAGCAAGCCCTTATTCTGAATACTGAAAGTAGGTAATTAATGCCTCTTGATCTTTTGACCATGGGACTAATTTCTAACTATTCTACAGAACTCAGTTGGTGCAATACTACTTTGAGATAGAATTTAACTCCTCTATTATTTAACTTAGGGGTGTTTACTTTAGACTCTCTCCAAAAAAGCTCGAGTTCTTAAGCTTGAGATATGTCTGTCAAATTCACTTTTTAATCATAAATACCTACTACATAATACTGATCGTTCTTGAATATACCTTATCACCTACCAGAGGCCCCAGAGCAGAAGAGAAACTTAATTTTAAATGGCATACAATTCTTTAACTCTAAAAGCTACAATTAATGTACAAACAAATCTGTTCATATTTCAGTAGAAAGAAGAGTTAATTAAAATGAGATATTTTTTCCTTGAAATATGAAACCTCATATAAAATTTTTCCAATTTTCCATCATCAATAGGAACATAAAATTGTCTGGGCTTTCATAAATTCTGAAGGACATCAGTAACAAAAGCTGTCATAACTTAAGGGGGGAAAAAAGACCAAAAACTAATCCTCTCAAACTGTGTCCATGAAAAGTCATGGTTTATTTTATTACTTGAGGACCTAAAACCCATCCAATATTGATGTCAGCTCTGCATATTTTATCTATTCCTGTCAAGTCCTATCAATTCTATTCCCACTTTTGATTTCCCAACCCTTTTCCCTAGTCTAAACATTTATTAGCTTCCATCAAAATTCCTCCACTTAACTGGGCTACCTACCTCTAATCTTCCCTCCATTCTTTCAATCCATCTACACACTCTTGCCAGAATGATATTTCTAAACCAGGAGTTGGTAAACTATTGTTTGTGGACCTAATTCAAATATTCAACAGGTTTTTTTAAAATAAAATTTTATTAGAACACAGTTACAACCATCCGTTTATGTATTATTGATAGCTGGTATCATGCTGTAATAGTAGAATGAAGCAGCAACAAATGTGATGTGCAAACTTGATAATATTTGCTCTCTTTGCCTTTACAGAAAAATTTTCAGATTCCTGTTTTAAGCCCTTGGTACAAAAAGTGTGACCTAGGGACCAACAGTTGATATCAGCATCACCTGAGAGTTTTGCTAAAAATGCAGATTGGGCCCTCCCCAAGACTGGTGAATCAGATTACATATTTTAGTAAAATCCTTAGATTCACATGTGGCACAAGTGCTATCCTAAAGTACACATATGATGTCATTCCTTTATTCAAAAATCCTTCTTCAGAGAAAGAAAAAGAGAGAGAGACAGAGAGAAGGGGGCAGAAGCAAACCATAAGAGACTCTTAATGACAGAGAACAAACTGAGGGTTGATGGAAGGAGGTGAGTGGGGGATGGACTAAATGAATGAGAGCACTTGTTATGGTAAGCACTGGGTGTCATATGTAAGTGATGAATCACTAGAGTCTCCTCCTGAAACCAATATCATGCTATATGTTAACTAACTAGAATTTAAATAAAAATTTGGGGAAAAAATCCTTCTGCAAATTCCCTTAACTGATACCAGTAAAAAATGTGATACACACATGTGTGACAATTACCTTTGTTTTACACACTACAGACTAAATATTTGATAGACCTAACCAGGAAGTCACTCCAGAGATCTCTGTGGATATACTTCAAATATCTTTATCTAAATCAGCAACAGGGAGGGGGCCAAGATGGTGGAAGAACATGGAAGTATTTTTGCATCTCTCATTTTTGAAATGCAGCCAGATGAAAACTAAACCACCCTGCACACCTAGAAAACTTATCTGAGGATTAACACAACAATCTGCACAACCTGAACCACAGGACTTGGCAGGTATGCAGTGTGGAGAGGTGAACTGGGGGAGAGAAAAGCCATGGAGGGCAGGGAGCTGGTTTTGCTTATGGAGAGAGGACAGAGACGGGGGGAGAGTATGGGAAAAGCATCCCCCCAAAGCAGCTGGAGAGAAAAAGGAAGAGTAGAAACATCCATGAAGGACTGAACTAAAAAGGGAGAAAGGAGAGGGGTGCCTGGGTGGCTCAGTCGGTTAAGCATCCGACTCCAGCTCAGGTCATGATCTTGTGGTCTGTGAGTTTGAGCCCCAGGTCAGGCTCTGTGCTGACAACTCAGAGCCTGGAACCTGTTTCAGATTCTGTGTCTCCCTCTCTCTCTGACCCTCTCCCGTTCATGCTCTGTCTCAGTCTCAAAAATAAATAAATTTTCAAAAAAAATTTTTTTAATAAAAAAAAAGGGAGAAAGGAGAAAGGAGAGGGTATAAATTCCATTAAGACTCTATAAACAGGAGGAGCTGCAGAGTCTAAAACTCTGTAGCTCAATACCTGGGAGTGCTCTGGTGGGAAGGGGGAATCCCTGGGAGCAGAGAGTGAGGTCTGAGGGGTCCCTGGGCCACTTGGAGAGTGGCAGTTCCCATGCTGGAAGGACATTTGGTAGAAGCAGTGCAGCTTCCTCGCAGGCAAAGGTCCCATTGGACCCCAGAGAACAACCACATTCGCTGGTGTTGGAATAAGGACGTTAAGCGGGAAGCCTGGTGCCAGATGTGTGTTGAGATTTGCCATAATCCCTGAAATGTTGCTGCTACATGATCACACAAACTTTTTCTGGAGCAGGCTGGTGCCTGGCCACAGTCTCTGGGCATCAGCAATGACATGGTCTCATGATCATTTCCTGGGGGTGGGCCAGCACCCAGCCATTATTTGGTGAGACCCTCCCCCAGATGATCAGAATGGGTCAAAGGCGCAGTCCCTCAGAAGTGAGGGGTTGTGAAACACAGCCCCAATTTAGGTAAACTCAGGACGGAGGTGCTGCCTGGCAGCCTAATAGCTTGGACACAGTGTATAAGTGGGAAGTGGACAGAAGCCAGAGACAAAGGAGGGGCGCTTGATTGCCAGTCAGGGAGAGCACAGAGTTCTGATACTAGACACTGGGTAGCTGGGTAATCCCATTTTCACCCCTCCCACGCATGTGTATACATACCTACACAGCCACAGCAATCTACCCTACTAATCCAAGCAGTAGCATCTGGTGGAGAATGGAGCAGTTCCACTAAGCACCACCCAAATGGGCTAACCACACTCTTGAGGAACACCACAAGTCTCTCAGCCTCCTTAGTTTACAGACTATAAAGCTCTTCACACTTTGACTTCTAGGGGAAACTGGATGTAATTTTAATTGCATTTGATTCTGTTCTCTGGTCCATCTATTGAGTGTTTTTTCTATTTCTTTTCTTTTCTTATTCTTGAATATAGAAAGAAAATTTTTATTTTCCATTTTTATTAAAAGAATTTTATTTTCTTCTATATTTTTTATTTTTTGTAATTTTTAAAATTCTATTTTACTTCCATCATTTCATTTTATTCTATTTTATGTTATACATTTTTTCAAATTTTGGAATGTTTTCCTTTCTTTTTTTTCCTTTTTTCCCTTTTCTTATCTTTGCCCTTTTTCCTAATCTATCAAGTTGTTTTCAACAACCAGACCAAAACACACCTAGGACCTAACATCATTAATCAGATATTTCGTGTTGTTTTTAATTTTTTAATTTTTATTTTTTTACTTTATTAATTTATTTTCTTCCTGCAAAATGACAAAATGGAGGAATTCACCCCCCAAAAAAGAACAGGAAGAAATGACATCCAGGGACTTAACCAACACAGATACAAGTAAGATGTCTGAACCAGAATTTAGAATCATGATAATAAGAGTACTACCTGGGGTTGAAAATAGATTAGAATGCCTTTCTGTGGAGCTAAAAGAGGTCAAAGCTAGTCAGGATGAAATAAAAAATGCTATAACTGAACTGCAATCTGAAATTAATGCCACAGCAGAAAGGATGGATGAAACAGAGCATGAATCAGTGATGTAGAGGACAAACTTACCAAGAATAATGAAGCAGAAAAAAAGAGGGAGACTAAGGCAAAAGGGAACAAAATAAGAATTAGAGAACTCGACTCATTAAAAAGGAATAACATCAGAATCATAGGGGTCCCAGAAGATGAAGAGAGAGAAAAAGGGTAGTAGGCTTATGTGAGCAAATCATAGTGGAAAATTTTCCTAACAAGCCACAAACATCAAAATTCAGGACACACAGAGAACTCTCATTAGATTCAACAAAAACCGACCAACAACAAGGCATATCATAGTCAAAATTCACAAAATACTCAGGCAAGGATAGAATCATGAAAGCAGCAAGGGAGAAAAAGTCCTTAGCCTACAAAGGAAGACATATCAGGTTTGCAGCAGACCTATCCACAGAAAATTGAGAGGCCATAAGGGAATAGCAGGATGTATTCAATGTGCTGAATTGGAAAAATATGCAGACAAGAATTATTTATCTAGCAAGGCTGTCATTCAAAATAGGAGAGACAAAAGTTTTCCCAGACAAACAAAAATTGGAGTTCATGACCACTAAACCAGCCCTGCAAGAAATTTTAAGGGTGACTCTCTTAAATAAGAAAAAAAAAAGACCAAAAGCAACAAAGACTAGAAAGGACCAGAGAACACCACCAGAAACTCCAACTCTACATGCAACATAATGGCAGTAAATTCATATCTTTCAGTAATCACTCTAAAAGTCAATGGACTAAATGCTGCAATCAAAAGACATAGGGTAACAGAATGGATAAGAAAACAAGATCCATGTATATGTTATTTACAAGAGACCCATGTTAGCCCTAAAGACAGCTTCAGATTGAAAATAAGGTAATGGAGAACCATCTATCATGCTAATGGTTGCCAAAAGAAAGCCCCAAGTAACCATACTTATATCAGCCACTCTAGATTTTAAAATAAAGACTGTAACAAGAGATGAAGAAGGGCATTATATCATAATTAAGGGATCTATCCACCAAGAAGACCTAACAATTGTAAAAATTTATGCTCCAAATGTGAGGGCACCCAAATATATAAATCAATTAATCATAAACATAAAGAAACTCATTGTTAATAATACCATTATAGTAGGGGACTTCAACACCCACTTACAGCAAAGGACAGATCATCTAAACAGAAAATAAGTGAGGAAATAATAGCTTTGAATGACACACTGGACTGGATGGACTTAACAGATATATACAGAACATTTCATCCTAAAGCAGTTGAATACACATTCTTCTCCAGTGCACATGGAACATTCTCCAGAATAGATCATATAGTAGGACACAAATCACACCTCAACAAGTACTAAAAGATCCAGATCATACCGTGCATATTTTCAGACCAGTATGTGATGAAACTCTAAATCAACCACAAGAAAAAATTTGGAAAGATAACAAATACTTGGAGACTAAAGAACATCCTACTAAAGAATGAATTGGCTAACCAAGAAGTTAAAGAGGAAATTAAGAAGTACTTGGAAGCTGATGAAAATGATAACACCACAGCCCAATACCTCTGGGATGCAGCAAAGGTGTCATAAGAGGGAAGGATATAGCAATCCAGGCCTTCCTAAAGAAGGAAGAAAGTTTTCATATATACAACCTAACCTTAAACCTTAAAGAGCTGGAAAAAGTATAGAAAATAATGACCAAAAGCAGCAGAAGACAGGAAATAATAAAGATTAGAGCAGATATCAATGCTATCGAAACAAAACAAAACAAAACAAAATGAAACAAAACAAAACAAAAACAAAAACAAAAACAAAAAGAACAGTAGAACAGATAAATGAAACCAGACGCTGGTTCTTTGAAAGAATTAACAAAATTGATAAACCCCTAGCCAATCTGATAAAAGAGAAAAAGGAAAGGACCCAAATAAAGAAAATAAAGAATGAAAGAGGAGAGATCACAACCAACACAGCAGAAATAAAAACAATAATAAGAGAATATTATGAGCAATTATATGCCAATAAAATGGGAAATCTGGAAGGACAAATTCCTAGAAACATATAAACTACCAAAACTGAAACAGGAAAAAATAGAAAATTTGAACAGACCCATAACCAGTAAAGAAATGGAATTAGTAATCATAAATCTCCCAACAGACATGAGTCCATGGCCGGATGGCTTCCCAGGGGAATTCCACCAAATATTTAAGGAAGAGTTAACACCTATTCTCTTGAAACTGTTCAAAAAATAGAAATGGAAGGAAAGCTTCCAAATTCATTCCCTGAAGCCAGAATTACCTTGATTCCAAAACCAAAGACCCCACTAAAATGGAAAACTACAGACCAATTTCCCTGATGAACACGGATGCAAAAATCCTCCACAAGATACTAGCCAACTGGATCCAACAATACATTAAAAGAATTATTCACCATGAACAAGTGGGATTTATACCTGGGATGCAGGGCTGGTTCAATATCTGCAAAACATTCAATGTGATACATCACATCAATAAAAGAAAGGACAAGAACCACATGATCCTCTCAATAGATACAGAGAAAGTGTTTGACAAAATACAACATCCTTTCTTGATAAAAATCCTCAAGAAAGTAGGGATAGAAGGATTATACCTCAAGATCATAAAAGCTATATATGAGAGACCCACCGCTAATATCATCCTCAATGGAGAAAAACAGAGCATTTTCCCTAAGGTCAGGAACATGACAGGGATGTCCACTCTTGCCACAGTTATTCAACATACTTTTGGAAGTCTTAGCTTCAGCAATCAGACAACATGAAGGAATAAAAGGCATCCAAATTGCCCAGAAGGAATTCAAACTTTCACTCTTCAGAGATAACATGATACTCTATATGGAAAACCCAAGAGATTCCACCAAAAAACTGCTAGAATTGATCTATTAATTCATCAAAGTCGCAGGATATAAAAGCAATGCATGGAAATTGGTTGCATTCCTATACACCAATAATGAAGCAACAGAAAGAAAAATCAAAGAATCGATCCTATTTACAATTGCACCAAAAACCATAAAATACCTAGGAATAATCCTAACCAAAGAGGTGAAAAATCTCTACACTGAAAACTGTAGAAAGCTTATTAAAGAGATTGAAGAAGACACACACACAAAAATAGAAAAATATTCCATTCTTTTGGATTGGAAGAACAAATATTGTTAAAATGTTGATACTACCCAAACCAACCTACATTAGAACAATCCTAAAATTTCTATGGAACCAGAAAAGACCCTGAATAGCCAAAGCAATCTTGAAAAAGAAAACTGAAGCTGGAGACATCACAATCTCAGACTTCAGGATGTATTACAAAACTGTAATCATCAAGACAGTATGGTACCGGCACAAAAACAGACACTCAGATCAGTGGAACAGAATAGAGAATGCAGAAATAGATCCACAAACATATGGCCAACTAATCTTTGACAAAGCAGGAAAGAATATCCAATGGAATAAAGACAGTCTCTTCAGCAAATGGTGCTGGGAAAACTGGACAGCAACATGCAGAAAAATGAACTTGAACTACTTTCTTATACTATACACAAAAATAAACTCAAAAAGGACGAAAAACCTAAAGGTAAGACAGGAAGCCATCAAAATCCTAGAGGAGAAAGCAGGCAAAAACCTCTTTGACCTCGGCCACAGCAACTTCTTACTCTACACATCTCCAGAGGCAAGGGAAACAGAAACAAAGATGAACTACTGGGACTTCATCTAAATAAAAAGCTACTGCACAGCAAATGAAACAATCAGCAAAACTAAAAGGCAACCAAAGACATGGGAGAAGATATTTGCAAATGACATATCAGATAAAGGGTCTGTATCCAAAATCTATAGAGAACTTATCAAACTCAACACCCAAAAAAACAATCCAGTGAAGAAATGGGTAAAGGACATGAATAGACACTTCCCCAAAGAAGACATCCAGATGGCCAACAGACACATGAAAAAATGCTCAACATCACTCATCATCAGGGAAATAAGAATCAAAACCACAATGAGATACCAGCTCACACCTATCGGAATGCCTAACATTAACAACTCAGGCAGCAATGGATGTTGGAGAGGATGTGGAGAAAGAGGATCTCTGTTGCACTGCTAGTGGGAATACAAGCTGGTGCAGCCACTCTTGAAAACAGTATGGAGATTCCTCAAAAAATTAAAAATAGAAATACCCTGCGACCCGTCAATTGCACTACTAGGTATTTACCCAAGGGATACAGGTGTGGTGTTTCAAAGGGGCACATGCACCCCAATGTTTATAGCAGCACTATCAACAATAGCCAAAGTATGGAAAGAGCCCAAATGTCCATCTGATGGAGAATGGATAAAGAAGATGTGGTGTATATATACAATGGAGTATTACCTGGCAATCAAAAAGAATGGAATCTTGCCATTTGCAACTATGTGGATGGAACTGGAGGGTATTATGGTAAGGAAAATTAGTCAGAGAAAGATAAATATCATATGAATTCACTCATATGAAGACTTTACAATACAAAACAGATGAACATAAGGGAAGGGAAGCAAAAATAATATAAAAACAGGGAGGGGGACAAAACAGAAGAGACTCTTAAGAATAGAAAACAGGGTTGCTGGAAGGGTTGTGGTGGGGGATGGGCTAAATGGGTAAGGGGCTATAAGGAATCTACTCCTGAAATCATTGTTTCACTATATGCTAACTTGGATGCAAAATTAAAAATCAATAAATTAATTTAAAAAAATAAATATGCAACAAAAGTCTTGCTAAATAGCATAAAGGATGACAGTGTGAATTTTTCTTAGTGAAATGAGTACCTGAACACTACTACACTAGAAAGACTGAACCAGCACCTCTGCCCTCAATGAGCAACATTTAAGGAATCAGTGAGCCCAATAGCTTTACACTTTGAAGTAGAATCCTAGATTAAAACGACACATGTGGTCCTCCATCTGTGCTCTTTCATGGAGAAGTCTTGTCACCTAAGACAAGCAGAAGGCCAGCTGATCCAGCCATGAGAACATCAGTTCATTGCTTCAGGGTGCCTGGCCAAGTGGGTCTTTGGGAACTGACTTTTCCTTTCTATGGCTGTTTACCAACATTGTATAAGTGGCATACTCTCTCTGGGACTTGGCATCACTAAATCGAACTCCCTGGAAGCAAGCCTGCAAGGGAGGAGAGTAGCTACCCCACGCACTTAATTATGGAGGACAATTAACTATTTACCAAGAGAAAATGAGCATGGAGTGACTTAAGTGGCTTACGAAAGCTTGCAACAGGCTCCCTGTGGGGTACTGCCCAGATATATGAGACGTATCATGTCCCTGTCCTGTTGGAAAGTAATAAATTTCATAAAAGGTAGAATCATAATTGAAAATTTTCAACAGGTATAAAATGAATACATGTTAAAGATTTTATTTAATCCATTATTAATGAAGGAATGGTGAAATATTACAAGGTTGAAGGAGAAGTCAAAGCAGCATTCTTTACATGGGGCACAGGAATGCTTAAGGGAATTTACAAATAGGCACAAAGGGTGGGAAGAGAAGCCAATTAATCTCCCACTGGACAGAATGTATTTGCATGTATACAGACAAGAATTATTTTGCGTTACTTTTAGCTACAATTTACTTAGTTGCGAACTTTAACCTGTAATGTTATATGCATAGATTTCCATTGAAGTCACCTAACACTCTTTTCTGCTTATTCCAAATTTCCTTTCCTGGCGACACTTGTTCATCTCCCCAGAGCAACATCAGGGAGCAAGTCCTGTTTCCACCGCTCACAGGCTCTGTAGACCCCTACTCTCTCTTTCCTCTGGGGGCATCTCTCCTTTTAGCTTGGCAACATCTCCCTTGGTAATGTATCATCTTTTTAATGACTTGGCCTTAGGGGGAAAGAAGCCCAAAGGGAAAAGAAAGAAGGCATGCAATGAATGCTAATGTTTCACTAACATAACCTCTCTTCAAGCAGAAAGAATTTAAAGGTCTGCAAAGAATGTGGTCTGCAGGGAGAGAAAACACAAACTAATACCCTGATAAATTACCTCACCAGGTTGAGATGCCTGTGGAAGAGAAGCAACTGGAAGCAGGTTCTGACTAGAATCCACCTAATAACTGTACCTCTCAGTCCCCCTATGTTCTCACTGACCAATATGATCATTAGCCAGAGATGGATTTAAGAAGGATTTAAGGAGACCCAGTTCATAGCTCAGGATAATATATTCATTCTGACCTGACTACCCAAGGATAACTGAGCTTCTACCATTTTCAAAACACAAGTTTCACTGTGAACCTTAGCTCAAGTAATGACTTTCAACTCTTGGCTTCCTACCTCATGGCTTACAAATTCCTTCAATGGGTAAATGTCATTATTTAGTAGGGGTGGAGGGGTGCTTGCCTTCCTCTTGCTAATAGAATTCCCCTCCAAATAAAGCACATCCTCATGGGGTTCAAGGTCCTGTTGAAGCCTTACCTGTTCTTTTTCTCCCATTGACCCTGAACTATCCACCTACTACTGGCCCCCAGTAGCTCCCAACTTACCCCCTTTTTGTGGAGCTCTACTTTGCACACATGCTTCCCTCAGTCAGCCACATGTTGCACGTGCCATCCATGTCCATCACAATGTGAGATTCTCTCTCAAGTTCTGTGTGGAATCCCCTGCCACTCCCTTTCCTTTTTCTTACCCCCTTCTACTTGTGTCACAGGGGCTAATTCCTCAGGCTCTGCTCCCTCTCAGTCAGTCTTTCCATTCTCAGCAACACTGCTTAGAATTGGCATAAGCCCATCTGTACACAGTTCTGAGTTCTATTTTTGGTGGCTGATACTACCACTGGAAGATTTAGGATGGTTATCAGCTACCCACCTGTAACCTCATTATCAAATTCCAACATAAATAAGTCTCAGGTCAAATTTTGTCTTATTCACACATTTTTTAAATAAAATTTTTTTAGCAAATAGGCCAAATTAGTTTGTACAGATGTTCTGCCAATTCCTGTAGCCCTGGTTCACTGTTCATTTAGGGGTTCTGACCACTAGTTTGTCAGAAAGGTTTACTAAAAGCAAATATGACAATATCCCAGACCCATTATGAGTCAGATTCAAGTTAGCATCAGCACCCAGAAATGCCCTGACATTGTACCCAGGACCATCTTCACACCTTCCCTAAGGATTTATTCAGATTGGAGGCCCCACTAGAGTATTTGTTAAATTTTTTTTAATGTTTATTTTTGACAGAGAGAGACAGACAGACAGACAGAGCATGAGTGGGGGAGGGGTAGAGAGAGAGAGAGCGAGACACAGAATTCAAAGCAGGCTCCAGGCTCTGAGCTGTCAGCACAGAGCCCAACACGGGGCTCGAACCCACGGACCGTGAGATCATCACTTGAGCCAAAGTCGGATGCTCAACCGACTGAGCCACCCAGGTGCCCCCCCTAGAGTATTTTCAATGGGAATTTTCAAACATACATAAATTTAGAGAGAATAGTTTAATCAATCCTTATATGCTATATATCCATTGCCAGCAACTATTTGTATTTTGCCAATTTCATTTTATCTATCCTCCTAGGTATTTGTTTTGTTTTTGCTCTTTTGTTCTTAAATTTTTGTTTTTGTCTTTGTTAGAAGATGTGGCTGGAATTTTTAAAGTGTATCCCATATACAGGATGTGTCATTTGACCTGTAATTATTTAAATATATATCTCTAATAGACAAGGAATTAAAGAAAATTTAACCACAGTACCATTATCACACCTAACAATTAATATTTCTTTATCATCCAATGCATAGTTTATATTCAGATTACCTCATATGCCTTAGAGATGTATTTTTACAGTTTATTTATTTGAAAGAGGATCCAAACAAACTTCACCAATATTCTTATGCTCTGTCTTTGCAAGAGGGAGGACTATATGTATACACACACACACACACACACACACACACATACACATAACATATATATGTAGAGTGTGTTGGCTGAAATATCACAACATAAGATAAATAGATAAATAATAGACATCAATCATATGATATTTTAGCCAAGCCACAAAATTTGAATTCTGTTTCTTTCACAAAGGAGAACTCATTTCTATCAACCATCGTGCTGATTAGCAAGCAACCAGTTTTACCAATAAACTAATTTATTAAGCTAACTGGCAAAAAGTTGAGTTACTGAGAACTAAAGATAGCTAAAGACCTTGCAGTAGGCATCTTTAGAGTAAAGCTTTTCTAGTAACAGTACTAGCTGACCACACTAGAGTCTAAATCCTTAATCAAGATTCTAGCTATACCTAATAGGTTACTTACCACTAACATAAACACAGGGGATATCAGCATGTCTCTGAAGTATTTCAAAGGGAATCACAGACCCAACAAGAAACATCATGGAATATGTAAATTCTTCTGGCCTCAATTCACTGGACTGTCTAGATGTGAAAGTCAAGAGCCAAGACATGGAAAGTCACCGGTGGCCACATCAGAAACTATGTTCCTCTGATAGGAGAGCTGAGCAGGTAGAGGCTTTCAGAGCCAGCTGAGGACCAGACTAGACAGTGCATAAGATTCTCACTTTAATTCCCACCCAAGGAAGGCAAGAACTATCATCCTCATATGGAGAGTAAAACTCATACTCAGAGAGGTTAAGAAAAATCAAGTTCTGCTTGACTCCAAAGTCCTTATATGTAACTGTGTTTCTATACAAAAATGAAAAGGAAAGAAGAAAGGTAATTTCTGAAAAGAGGACATTTAAGACCATGCCATTTCACATCAAATAATATTCATGGGCCATGGTTTATGTGTCTACTCTTAATTTCATCCTGAACTACTGTCCATATTTACAAAGAAAAAATGAAGAAATCTCTCATATGTGAATACTGATTGGGAGAAACAAACATTTATGAGAAATATCCCAGGAACAGAGACTAGCTAAGTGGGATATTTTCTAAAGATGATCTGAAAAAAAAAACACAAAAAACTGGTTCTTCTGAGAGAAATCTGCAACCATGTGTTTTTCTAGAGACTTGTTCACCTGTTCACATTCCTCAATTGTAAGGAATGTGACATGAAAAAACTTGGAGATCCAAAAGGAGAGAGATGATGTTCATGGAGCTACAGCTCAGGACCACACACTATGGACATTACAGGCACAGCTCCACTTAACCCTTACAACAACCCTGCCAAGTAGATGCTATTTTCAGATAGGAATTATTCTCCCATGTTATAGAAAATGATGTCAGGAGGTGAGGTAGTTCACCCCAAATCACCTAACTAACAGGTACTAGAACAAAGTTGTAGATTTATAAACATGAAAGCACCAGTTCACTTATTTCCCCTGAACTTCATAAAGGGCTTGACCTCGTTTCACAAGCAGTGGGAGGTTGTTTCCCAAACCACAAACCTCTGACTCCTTGCACGGTCTAACCTATCTATCCTCCACTCCAAATCCTCTCTGATTTTCTGCCAGCCTCCTCCATTTTCACAGAAATTGTCCAAGGTTCTGAACCTACATTAGACCACCAATTCAATCTCATGCCTGGTTTAATCTTATTTAAACTGAAAATTCCTGTTTTCTTTTTTTTTCCTCTTCACTGAGGCAAAATTTTAGCTATTCCAACCAACAAATTGGGAATCAAGAAAGTATGTAATAATCATTTATTTTTTTAAAGTTTTTAATGTTTATTTATTATTGAGAGACAGAGCATGAGCAGGGGAGGGGCAGAGAGACAGAGATACAGAATATGAAGCAGGCTCCAGGCTCTGAGCTATCAGCACAGAGCCCGACACAGGGCTCAAACTCATAGACTGTGAGATCATGACCTAAGCTGAAGTTGGATGCTCAACTGACTGAGCCACCCAGGTGCCCCTATAACAATCATTTCTTGACAGAGCAATGTTTTTTTGAGGACATCAAAACAATCATTAAAAGAACAAGTTAATCTATAGGAGTTGTCTTAAAGTATTAATAATTGGTGTTCTCCCCCCCCCCATGCATAATGAGTTCAAACTGTCAATAATTAATTACAAGAGAAAAAGCTCAAATACCAATTTAGAGTCATTTTATAGAGCTCATTTCCTTCCTTTAAAGATTACGTAAAAGATTTACGTTCTTCACCTCCATTTTTGTAATTAATTCTGTTTAACAATGCTGCACCTCTGTAAGGCATTAGAAGGCTACTTGCGAAGAAGTAACTCTTACTTCTAAACTCTGAGACAGTACACCTAACTGAAGAACTGAAAGTATAATCATTCTATCAACAAAGTTTTATTATCCCTCACTTAGTGCCAGGTTCCATGCTAGGCACTGAGAAACTCATTTATCCAAATATTTAAGGGGTAGTCACATTTGCCAAGAAATATTGTAGGCAGTAAGGTTAGAGAGGTTCCTGCACCATAAAGAGCTTAACTGGCCTTTGTCCCCAGTTCCTGGGAGGGAGCTTCTAAACCCTTGGAATTTCCCAAATAATAGGGATGTTTTTGCTATTTTTCATGCTGGGCCCCTTAAACCACACCTGGCTTTATGTTAACAAGGTGACTTGTGGTGAGCCCTTAGATAGTTTAAGCCAACCAGGAGACTCAGGATAAGGATGATTAGAGGACTGGGGCCTTGAGCCATGGGATATCAGCCAACCTCTGGGGAGAAGACAAGAATTAGAGATTGAGTCAACCTCATGGCCAGTTGCATCCATGTCTATATGATGAAACCCCAATCTAAATTCCAAATACGGAAGCTCAAGGGAGCTTTCCTAGTTGGCATTATGTTCTGAATATTGTCACACACAGATATACCAGGAGGGTGATTTTTCCCTAAGGACATGGAAGATTCATGTTGGGACCCCCTCAGACCTCACCCTATGTGTCTCTTCTTTTGGCTGGTTCCAATTTGTAAACTTTCACTATAATAAAACCGTAAGTATAGTGCTTTCCTGAGGTCTGTGATTCATTTAGAAAATTCTCAAACCTGAGGGGGTAGTGGAACCCCCAAATTTGTAGCCAACTGGTAAGTGAAGTGGCCTGAGGACCCCCAAACTTGAAGCTATGTCTGAAATCAAACAGTTTTGGGGGACTATACTCTTAACCTGAGAAATGTGGCATAGCTTGGGGTAGTTGATGTCAGGAGTCATTGTGGAAGTGAACAAGGGAATGTTCTTGTCCTATAAGAATTTGTAGTCTAGTGGGAAAAAGGTAGACAATGAGCACATAAAGAGTTAGTAATAAGGATTTTAACAAGAGAGAAATGCCATGAAGGTTAGACAACTCAATGTGATGGGGAGAGACTGGCTGGAGGAAGAGGCAGAGTATGGTCAGGGAAAGCCTATCCCACCTTCAAGATGAGACTCAAAGATGAAAGGGGGAAAATGGTGAGGGTGGAGGCCTGGATCTGCCCTTCTTTGATTACCATCAAGCAGGACAATGAAGAAAAAGCAAGTCAGCATCAGCTACAGAAAAGTTCTGCTTTCCAAATGAGTTACTCTTAAAAAGTTTACCAGAAAGTGAATTTTCTGCTATTTGAGTTATATTTTTTATTAATTTCCATTATAAAATCATGGGGAGGGTGTCATAGAAGGTCTGTGTGGACCATGGTAATGTGGACACACCAAAGAAACGTGATGTCAGAGTGACATTACAGATGAAACAAGGGTATTTTCCTCTTAATCAGTTCACTCTAGCTCCACTGGACATGACCCAGTGGTTCTCAAACTTTCATGTGTGTGTGAATTAACTGAGAATCCTGTTAAAAAAGGTTCTGATTCAAGAGGTCTGGGGCAAGATCTGAGATTCTGCATTTCTTATACAGGGGATGCTGATGCCACTTGTCTGAGGACCTCATTTTGAGTAATGCAACTCCAGCTCAGCTCTGCCCCAAAGAAAGAAAATGTGAGTTACAAATGCAAGCCAAATAAGTAATTTTAAATTTTCTGGGAGCCATATTAAAAAGTAAAAAGAATCTTTTGAAATATACTTTATTTAACCTAATATATCCAAAATGTTATTTCAAAATCAACATAAAAATATTAATGAGGTATTGCCAATCTTGCCTTTATGCTAAGCCTACAAAATGCAATCTGCCTTTTATTCTTTATAGTATATCTCAGTTTGAGGTACCTCCATTTTAAGTGCTCAGTAGCCCTCTTATGGCTAGTGGCTGCTGCAAAGATCAGTGTGGGTGAACCGGAGTACAGCTGTAGCTAATGAATAGTCTTAGAATTAAGGCATTACACTTATAAAATCCAAGCCTTTGGCTACTGTTGTTGAAGCAATTCAATTTTAGTGTTTTATTTCTTATAAACAGATTTTAGGATTATGTAACAATTATGGTATTTTTCTAGGATCCTCTGTAAATTGATTTCCACCTTGTTTATTCCTATATATTATAATTATCATATATTTGAATTATATATATGCTATATATATAAATATATATTTATAGCATATATATAATGATATATAGAGAATATATGATATTTATTAGCATATAACATGTGATAATATTATACTAGAGTAGAGCATAAAACGATTAGCTCAGCTGCTGTTATTCAAAGGATTGTTATGGTAGTTTCTTGCTACCATAATTCCAAGTAGGAATTTTCACAGGTGTTTCCCCTATGCAGGGTAGCTGAACATAGAAAATGGATTTTTTCCTCCAACTGAATTCTGCTGATTGCTAGCCTACATTAACAAAAGTCAGCAGGTGATCACTCAAATGACCTAGTCTCCCGGAAATGCTATCAGCATCTTTCATCCAAGTCTCCTAAGCACATTAGGAGCATAGCTAAAGCTGCAAAATGCCCTGTAACTCAAAAAGACCCAATTTACAAACAAACTGATAAGACAGCCATTGGCTGAATGATTTGTTTTCAATCCCAAGACCCACTCCAGTGGATTGGTAATCAGAAGCCATTGCTTTGGGCACCATCAACC
This sequence comes from Panthera uncia, assembly GCF_023721935.1. Taxonomy (NCBI): domain Eukaryota; kingdom Metazoa; phylum Chordata; class Mammalia; order Carnivora; family Felidae; genus Panthera; species Panthera uncia. Next base: position 47,608,508 of record NC_064816.1, read on the forward strand.
ATTAGTCTGACCTCCTATGGACACTGCATTTTTTTCCCTTGAATTGATTTTTCTGAGTCACCTAAAGCAATGATCTTATGAAGAATGATGTTGGCAAAAAGGAAGAAAATGAGCCGTGATGATCATTAAAATAATGATTTTTCAGATAAAGTCATAGTTGGAAGTAGATATCTTTGCACACTGAGAATTATCGATTATTTCCATAAGAGAAAATAAGGTTATAATCCATAGTAATTAGGCCTGGACCAAAATAGTAATAATGTGTTTTTATAGACAGAAGGGAAAGGAGAGTTTTTAGTGAATTGTTGGGGCAATTCTAACAGGGTGGGAGAAAATCTCCAATCGCACAGACAGGTGTCACATACCCACGAAGCATATGAGTGTTAGTATTCCTTACTGCCTGATATTTCACCAACTGTATTGTTCACTGAGGCCTTCAGTCAGCTTCAAACATATGGATATTTTTATTACTAATTATTAACCATTTTGAACAGTTATCTTGCCAGCCACTACAATAAGAACTACCATATGAGTTATCATCAAATCCTAATATTAGAAAGTACAAACTTTTAAAAAATGGATTAAAGACCTTAATGTGAGACCTGAAACCATAAGAATTCTAGAAGAGAACACAGGCAATAATTTCTCTGATGTTAGCCACAGCAACATTTTTCTAGATATGTCTCCCAAGGCAAGGGAAATAAAAGTAAAAATAAATTATTGGGACTACATCAAAATAAAAGGCTTTTGCACAGCGAAGGAAACAATCAAAAATTTGTTTTCATTGTTCTCAAGGTCTAACATGGAATGTGGCACTAAGTGAGGGCTACAGAATGGGAGAAGATATTTGCAAATGACATATCCAATAAAAGGTTAGTATCCAAAACACATAAAGAACTTATACCACTCAACACCACCAAAAAACAAATAATTCAATTAAAAAATGAACAGACACTTCTTCAAAGAAGATATCCAAATGACCAACAGACACATGAAAAGATGCTCAACATCACTGATCTTCAGGGAAATGCAAATCAAAATTACAATGAGATACCACCTCACACCTGTCAGAATACCTAAAATCAAAAACACAAGAAACAACAAGTGTTGGCAAGGATGTAGAGAAAAAGAAACCCTCCTGCACTGTTGGGAATGCAAATTGATGCGGCTACTGTGGAAAATAATATGGAGCTTCCTCAAAAAGTTAAAAATAGGGGAGCCTGGGTAGCTCAGTTGGTTAAGTGTCCGACTCTTGGTTTTGGCTCAGGTTTCATGAGTTTGAGTCCCATATATGGTTCTTTGGTGGCAGTGTGGAGCCTGCTTAGGATTCTCTCTCTCTCTCCCTCCTTCTCTCCCTCTCTCTCTCTCTCTCTCTCTGACCCTCCCCTGCTCACACTGTCTCTTTCTCAAAAACAAAAAACAAAAATCAAAAATAGAACTACCCTGTGATCCAGCCATTGCACAGTTGGGTACTTCTCCCCCCAACCCCACCAAACAACAACACTAAGTGAAAGGGATACATGTACCCCTGTTTATTGCATTATTTAAAATAGTCAAATTATGGAAGCAGCCCACGTGTCTATCAATAGATAAATGGATAAAACAGATGTGGTATATATACACAATAGAATATTATTCAGCCATAAAAAGAATGAATCCTTGTCATATGCAACAGCATGGATGGAGCTAGAGAGTATAATGCTAAGTGAAGTAAGTGAATCAGAGAAAGACAAATACCATATGATTTCACTCATATGTGGGATTTAAGAAACAAAGAACAAGCAAAGGAAAAACAAAAGAGGGAAAGAGAGAGAGAGAGAGAAACTAAGAAACAGAATCTTAACTATAGATAACTGATGGTTATCAAAGGGGAGGTGGGTGGATGGATGGGTTACATAGGTGATGAGGATTAATGAGTGCATTTGTGATGACACTGGGTGATGGATAGACTTAGTGAATCACTATATTGTACATCTGAAACTAATATAACACTGTATGTTAACTATACTGGAATTTAAAATAAAATTAAAAAAATAAATAGAAACATAAAAAAGGAAAGTACAAGTCTTTATTAGTCCCATTTTATAGATGAGGGAGGTGAATGAACTTGTCCAAGATCAAAGACAGGAAGCACAAGAGACAGGACTTATACCCAGGCAATCTGACTCCAGATTTACCATGCTGTTAATTACTAGTTGTAATTTCAGTTTTGAAAAGCCTTTTCAGTTTTGAAAAGCCTTGGGAGTCTAAAATATTTTTTTCAATATAATAAGCCATAACCTGACTCTTGTAATTTCTACCTATTGGTACTAGCTCAGCATTTTGGGGCCAAATAAAAACAATTTGCTCCTTATTTATATCTGGGGACAACTGTGTTTTATCTGAGATATCAATTCCCTGAACCACCTGATACTAGATTGCTTCCACTGCCCTTCATATTTTGTGGGTCTTAATCCATCTGCCACATCAAGAACTTATCTTCTACAGTCTCCTTTAGAGTTCCCATTATATTTGAATTAGTCCTTTTACATAATCTGCTAGCCACTCTGGTGGGTTAGAGGAAGAGTTTGATATTATGGTAGGATTTCTCTCATGTAGTCTCAAACACCATTAAATATCAAGGTATTCTGGAAAGGACTGCTCATTTGGTGAACAATAGTCTTTGCACTCTTCAACCTCCCTCTCACTGCACCTATGCAACAAAGAAAAGAAAAGGAAAGAAAAGAAAGAGAATCAGATGGTAGATACTGTGGTAGAATAAACCTGTGAGTAGTACTAAAAAATGAACAGGAAAAAAAGAACATTATCTTGCAAGACAGATGAAAGGCTAAATGTGGTAGATTACAAAAATGGCCGTTAATCTCAATCCCTTGCTGTATCCTTGTACTTTCCAATGTGTATTTTCAGCTCTTCCAATCAAAAGATGGAGTCTATTTACCTTTTCCTTGATTATGGGCTGGAACTGTGACTGGTTTTAGCCAAAACAATGGGGAAGAAATGGCATTGTGCAAGTTCTAAGGCGAAGCCTAAAGAAACTTGCAATTTTTCAGTTAGAAACCTGCCCAGCTGCCATATGAAAGTCACACACTAACCTGCTAAAATATAAGAGACCACATGGAAAAGATAAGAGCTCTCAGTGTTAAGCCCATTGGTGATAAGCCAGCCTCAGGTCAACCTAACTGTTGATCATAGGAATGTAAGTGAAACTAAGTGAAACCAGAATAACTACTCAGCTAAAGGTAAACCAAATTGCCAGTCTGCTGAGCCATGGGCTAAATAAATAGGTATTGTTTTAAAGCCATTAAGTTTTAGGATGGTTTGTGCCACAGTAAAAGCTAAATGACACACTAGGTCTGCAGCTAACATAAAATATCCTTAAGAAACTATACGCAGTATTAATAAACATACAAAATACAAAGTAGAACAGTAATTAAAGAATAAACATCACAAACATTCTTTTAACAATACAGGGACTGGTATTGCTACATGTGTTTACAAGTACCTAATAAAATGTGAACCACATACCACATGGACCAAAAGGAAGAATTTCTTTCTCAGAAAAGTTTTGCAGACTACACAAATGGCCATGGATTAAAAACATTATTTTAATAAATCATAGCAGTTAATGTATACTCATATTCAAGAACATTCATACCAGTGGCCATTTCTATGGTATTTATTGACACTAAGACATTCAATTGCGCCATACTCTCACTCTGCCCTACTGTCTTGGTCAGTTGTTTAAAGCCAAGAAGTTCCTAACAAAAAAGAAACAAAGACGCTACAATAACCTGTAACCCTTCCCACTGTCCTCATTCACAGATGCTAAGTGTTGACATCTATAACCCTTGGAAATGCTGTGATGTGTCTTCAATGTTTGTGTTCCAACCCTTCCAAAGACTGTTCTGAATTTCTTTTGTATGTAATGTTCATTCCATTGGTTTGTCAAACTGAAAAATCTAAGCGAGGAACTAACATTGGACCTAGTTACTATAAATTAATCTTTGGTGAAGACAGAACAGTTTCCATCACATTACAGATTCAAAGGAACTCAATTCCCAGTAGTATCTTCTGAGATTTAAAGCACTTGATGCACTTGTCAATCTTCCACAGTCTTAAGATGACATAGTGGTAGTATTTGGTAAAAATAGCAGGGGATATTAATCAGAAATCAAGCCGGTTTAGTATGTAATTTGCTAAGCTGTAGCAATTTGGTCATAGCTATTGGCAAATTTTAATTTTTACATTATCAACAGTATGTTAACTGCAGCCATTATAGTTGTATTGGTTAGAGCAGGAACTCTCTAATTAGACTACATGAGTGGGAATGACTTTGTTGCATATTAGCTGTTTGCCTTTGCACAAGTTCACTGACATCTCTATGCCTGAATTTTCACACCTCAAACGTGGGAACAATCATACTTCTCTGAGGGTTAATATGCAGATGAAATGAGTTCCCAAGTTTCCTTGATTCTAATATGCTAGAGGAACTGGTATTTTATGTATCAATAGGAGGAAAAATGGCAATGAATTATACACTGATTTTGAATAAGTTAAATGTGGAAGGAAAAACACCTTAGAAGTGATGAAGTTTAGCAATACTGGCAAAGTTCACAGAATGTAGTATATAAGTGCAATATATACACGTTTACTAAAACAAATATATGCAATATTTCCTACATTTGATCAATGCTCATACCTTATTTTTTAAAAAGTCAGAATTCCCCCAACTCTGAGTTGGGAAATTATATTATGTGAAGTTCCATAAATATGTATAAAGAGAAGACTATGTAAACTTATGTTTCTAGAACAGAACTTATCCAACCCTGAAATAAAATTTGTTAATAAAAATTGACGTAAAACTATGAAGTCACTAAAACAACATAATTCTGTTGTTTTCCTAAAAACAACTTGAGTCCAAAGAGTGAATGGCATACTTAGTGCTGACATATAGGCTCAAAAGAGTGCTGCATCCTTTACAATATGGCTTACCAAGAGACCCAATTTGTCTACCACGTTTCTTCATTCAAACACTCCTAGGACGTCTCTTTTCATAACCTCATATATTTCATTTGCCTTTCACTGGGAATGAAGAAGACATAAATTTTTGATAAAGCCCATCTCTGTTTTTAAATATCACCACAAAAATTTTAATTGGCATTTCTTCACACTAATACCATTCAAATACAACACAAATATGGACTCCGATATATTGCAGGAGACTTCAGATAGGAGGTGGTCATCCAAGCAAAAATATGCTCATTTTTAAAAAGAGAACATGATAACAACTAAACCCAGAAATTAAAGTCTATGTCTATCTATATGTCTACATACCTTCTAGATCTCAAGCACAAGACAGTTGAGCCATGATATTTTAGCACTTCCTAAAAACCAATTTGAAAAATGTGATCACAATGGGAAGAGAATAGGTTTTGGAATCATATGTTGGGATGATCATTTCCTACCAATGATAGGTACAAGTCATACAGCTATCACAGTTTTTGCTTTTTCTTTTCTACAACACAAAGATAACAAAGATGTGTGTTAGCAGCTCCTGGGTGGCAGGGCTCAACAGTCCTCAAAAATGTGGAAATAAAGTAAGATGCTCTTAAAGTGATCAACTGAAAAATGAATGCAAAATGGATGAAAGTCGATAAATGAAAAGTAGTATTATTTGCATACTTTGCTAATCAGAATTCATTTCTCCATTTCCAGAGAATAAAAGAGAAGAGGAGTAACTTCAATAGTCATTATGCACTGATTCTCCACCTGTCAATTCAGTGAATGAACACATTCCACTGAGTGAAAGCCAGATAATAGGCCCAAAATTGGCTGATCCTACAGTTAGTGTCAGTTCCTGCTCATTTTTACATTACTTGGCTCCCAAGGTAAACCAATACTACATATGGTAATTGTGTGAGGAAACACAATTCCACTGAGAAAATAAGCTGTTGGATTACTAGACATGTTATGTTAACTTCTAATATCATATATAAATGTGTGTGCTATATTTTACAATCAATTTAATATATACCCAGTATTATTTGGCAAAAGTACTTCCTTTTAAACCTGAGAACCTGACCGTAACTAAAGATGTGGTTCTGTTGTAGCTAATGGAAGGAAATGTCCATTAAAAGAAGGTGGTCAGCTTTGGAATGGAGAGCAAGGATGGTTCTCAGAGCCTTTTATGTCCTGGGAAGTGGATCCCAAACTGACCACATGAGAGCAGTCTACCTCTTTTAAAGAGAGAATTCATCAAACTGCCTTAGTTCAATACTTTAGCCTCTGAAATCATATACCTCATTCCGCCAACTGGGTCTCAAACTTACTTTTGGAAAGAGGTGAAGCAACCTTCCAAATACTTTGGCTTCACAGGCAGGTGTATATCTATAGGGAAAGATATCTGGAATCCTCTTAAGAGTTAATTTACATATCATTCTGTGATCTTGTTTAAATTGAGATTATATCCTGAAAGATGGAAGTGCTTCCAGGAATATACAAAGTTAGTTTCCAAGTTCATGAGACTGAGTGTCCACGTATGACCGTGAAAAAGCACCAAGTCTACAAATGCCATCTTTCTAGGAGGCAGCTAACCATGGGCTGTGGTGTCAGAGGGAACTGTATTCAAATCATGGCTTCAACATTTACTAACAACATGGCATTGAACAACTGTTTAAACTATCTAGCCCTTGGTTTTCTCATTTGTAAAATATGGGTAATAGTAAATACCCAGGTTTTAGTATGCATTAAATGTAATAAAGCTTGCAAGGTGCTGATCACACTATGTGTCACATAGCAAGCACTTAATAAATGTAGGATGTGGTGGTATTGGAATTACTAACCACTCCCACATGCACTATCACTGTGCCTCATGATAAGATCTTTCCTTTCTTATTTTAATTTCTACAAAGCAATTGGGAGTGATAATTATAATCATACAAAGTTTCTATTACACTGACAGGCACATAGTAGCTGCTCAATAAGTTGTAACTGTTTTACATAGAAATGAGTACTCTGATGGTCAGTCTTATCCTCTAAAGATGTGTTCATTCTTCAGCTAGTCTAAGTATAAGTAGTATTGAGTAGGGGATATATTTTATGATAATTACAGTAAAACACTTCTTGCTTAAATGCAACATCCTCAGACTTGTTCTTTCAATTAGCATTGTAGATAATGAACTGGAACTCAATAAAGATTTCAAAACAATGGTATTTCAATAGACCTCTGGAGTAGCGGAGGCTACCCCAAAGTAAACATCTCCAGGAAGGAATGGATATCTGTTGAGAATTCTCACATGTTTTGTGTGCATTTCTTTGCGCATTTCTTCGAGCACAAAATGAAGGAGATGATATAATTTTACCTATTTTACAGGTAGGGAAATTGAGGCTATGAGAGTTTTAGTCATCTGTTCAGGGTCACAAGTAAAGGGGCGATATATGAACCCAACACAGTGTCTGTCAAAGGTCCATGCAATAAGCCACAAGGCAGGTGGGACTGTTAGGCCATATTATTCTTTCCTCACATAAATGTTTACACTTAACTTGCTTGAATCTCAACTTCTCTGACATTATGGGAATGGAAAAATTCAGAGCAGGTACCTTTTAGCCTGATGGTTCTGTGAGGCTCTGAAAAAATAAGGTATAACTAACTATGAAATATCTCATGCATCCCTCATTGCTGTAGATGAAGCAACATACAAGAAAGTAAAAGGAAAACTTCAGAAGCTAAATTGAAATCAAGAAGGCTTGGAGTTGGTCTGTTACAACAGGCTAAGAAAATCAAGGCTTTTCCAACTGAGATTATACAATCATGAACGATTATGGCTTTCTCAATTCTGACCTATGTATAGCAGATAGCCCATATCTGCATGACAGGGGTACTTTTAGAAGAATAAAATGAACACTTTGAATTAGGGAGAATACATGCATGAAGCTATCTCAAGAAGTTGAAAACAGAGGAATAATCCTGCATATACCAAACACCTATTATGGGCTAGGGCATGCTAGGTGCTTTGTATAGACCACTTTATTCCTTCTTATCACCTGTAAAGAAGACTTCATATTCCTTTAGGGATGAGAAAGTTAATGTTCATGAACAGTCAATATCTTGTCTACAATTACAGTACAAATAAATGGTAAGTCTGGAATGGAACCCAGGTTTCTAATACACAATTCTATGCTAATGATAGCTTGAAAGGGGTTAGATTAGTGTTCTCCACTGTGTTCCTAGTAGTAGTCGATTTTAACAAAATTAGGAAAAGTTGTGTTTAATCCAATTAGATTGGCTTTCTCACTGTGGAATTTATCAGAAGCTTTGTTAAATTTTTGAAGAGGGATATAACATATATCATTTCCCAGATGGAATTTGCTTTTCAAGGGAAATTTCTTTGACTAATGTTTTGAATTACAAGTTTAGGGAAGCATTGGCTAGATATATTCCCAGATGAAATATTTATTATGGCTCCATAGAAAAATGATACAACCACAGAGAGAATTAAGGCTAGCAATGCTGAGCTTTTGGTTCAACAATGAGAGATATGGTATTGCTTTTCCAACCGGGGGGTGTGCTGGGGGAAGGAGTGGTCTTTTCTTAAACCTTAACATTTAAAGTATGGGACTGTTTTTTCCAGTCCTTATGTTTTGTGTGATGGTCATAATGAGGGGAGTCTTGAAAGCTGTGGGGATTTTTTGTTTTGTTTGTTTGTTTGTTAGCCTTAGATAATGCCATGTGTTGATGAGTATGTGGGGAAATGAGAAATCACAGAGTGGTATCAGTATAAAATTATATAACCACTTCAGAGAACAAGTTGGCAATTTCTAGTTAAATTCTGCTTCTAGATAAATAGCCTAGAGAAGCTCTTATAAAAGTGTACAAGGAGACCTGCACAAGTATATTCACTACATTATGTTTGAAACAGTGAAAAAATTGGAAATAATCTAATTGCCTATAATTAGAGGGAAATTAACATATTATTCCTATTATTCATAAATTTAATCTTATAAGGTAAGTAAATTAATGGTGTACATGGATCCACATAAATTAATATCAAAAATATAATATTAACAAAGAACAAGTTGCAAGTAACATCATAACATTTATATCATTTTTAAATTATGCAAAATAATACTGCATATTGTACACAGATATTTGCATGTCATAAATTGTAAAAGCATTCTCTATGTAATATATAAAATGAAAACAACATAATTTTATATATACTTAATAGTCACTAACCTTAAATAGGTTATACCTATGGAAGGAGAAAGGGACAAAATTTTAAAAATGAACTTTCCATTGGGTAGGTGATAGATGTCTTCTTTAATTTACTTTTATGTATGTTGTTACATAGATACATATATTTCTTTTTATTTATGTATTTTTTTTTGAGAAAGAGAAAGAGAGAATGCAAGTTGGGGAGGGGCAGAAGGAGAGGGAGAGAGAGAATCTGAAGTAGGCTCCACACTCAGAAGGGAGCCCTGCGCGGGGCTCAATCTCAAGACTTTGAGATCTGAGCTGAAATCAAGAGTTGGGTGCTTAACTGACTGAGCCACCCAGGTGTCCCCGTATATTAATTTCTTTTTTTTTTAACATTTAATTATTGAGAGACAGAGAGAGACAGAGCATGAGCATGGGAGGGGCAGAGAGAAGAGGAGACACAGAATTTGAAACAGGTTCCAGGCTCCGAACTGTCAGCACAGAGCCTAGTGTGGGACTTGAACTCACAAACCGGGAGATGATGACCTGAGCCGATGTCGGATGCTTTACTGACTGAGCCACCCAGGCGCCCATAAATTTCTTGAACCTCAAAGTCCTACCAAGATAATCAATTTGGTGGTTCATGAACAGAATTAAAATGGTCAAGGGAAAAAAGCATTAAAATTTTACCTTGTACTTTTTAAATTAATTTATTCCATGAATGGGGCAGAATTTATTTAGTACCATTTATTTATAAAGAATTACTAAAGAGACACAGCCCAAGTACTGATTTAGGTTATGACAAAATTAAAATTATGCAATATGTGGTTTAATAATATAGCTACATCATATATTGGCTGGTGTTTTCTTTACATTCCAGAGTGTGGTAAAGTTTATTATAAATATCTAACATGATAAAATTCCCTCAAGAATTTATTCATTCTATCAGTGATGTACTTTTTATAGTTTTACATATTCAGATAGTCACATGTTCTAACCTGTTTGTTCTGTGTCCTACTCCTACCTCAGCAATTTCATATTTATGTGGGTTTGAACTGAAGTTACAGTGTGAGATATATCATTGCTAGCTTTAAAAACAAAAGATCGATAACAGCTCCACTGTCAACCTCATTGTTAAATCTGTCCCTTATCTATCAGACTGCAGTATATAGCAGCAGACTATGTAATTACAATTCTTCATAGCTCTACAAACTTCCTCTGACATCAACATGATTATTTCCTGAGAAGCTATAACTTTAAGCAATTCTCTGAACTTCAAACTGCATGAATCAGCAACTTGGATTCAAGATTCGAAGTGTCAGCAAATCATCTTTTAAAAATGGATATTTCCTGGAACACTTGGATTAAAAAAAGAAAATCATGTGGTTCTCCAAAATCTTCACAGGCCTGTGTGGATTGTTTTGTTTTGTTTTGTTTTGTTTTGTTTTTAAACAGCAGGCTCTATGCTTACTCAAAAAGATTTCTAAAACCTCAAATCGTACCAAGAAGAAGAGCCAAAAAAATAACAGGTGTGCCTCACTTAAACAAATATGAATCCTCAAGATTTATAAAAATAAGGGGATGTTCAATTATAAAGGGAAATTTCACTTTGCAAAGGGTTTTAATTACTTGCATTAATTAAAAACACTCCTGATGCATTTAAATGCAATGTGATTTTCTGTGAAGGCTTCTGGCTGGCCTTGGGCATTCCCTAATACCACAAATTAGGGAGCCTAATCTTTTCTAAAATGATGATCTGATAACATGATGTGAATCAATGATCTTAAAATCCTCCACAAGAATATGGTGTACAGTTCTTTTCTCTTTAGCAGACTAGATTGGAATAGACCAAATATCCCACTGAAAACAAGCAGAAATTCCAGATAAAATGGTTTTTAAATAACATATTTGAAAGTATTAAAGATTAACCAAACAGTGAGGATCCAGGCATCAAAATCTGCAGAGAAGGTAAGTGTGGAGATGAAAACCTGACACTGGAGACAGCTTTTTGCCTCAGGCATTTACCAGTTCAACTTGGCAGCATACAAATCAAAAATGGAAGCAGCAGATACCAAAAGGGACATAAAGATGCAAGATAACAACAATGAGTATAAAGCTGTAGCTGAGAGGCTGAACTGAACATTAGGTAATCTCAGGGAGCTTGGGACCTAAAACTGGAGAGTAGAGGGTGCGAAAAATAAAGGGCCCAGGTAAACATTTCAGTTGGGATGTCTGAAGGAGTATACCAATGAAGTAGGGCTAAGTAGAAACAGATTACCACTCACAATGACCAAACCCAGTTGAAATCAACTCAACTCCAAAATATATTAAAGTGATATATCTGTAGCTCAAGCGACTGCTAGAAGCAAAATTAACTCTTAGCTCAAGAAAGATAACATCATCAGATTAATGAATCATCTCTGTAATTCTTCACACACAATATCTGACATTCAATAAAATTAAAAAAAAATTTATCATTCAACTTACCAGGAGTTAAGGCTAAATGTCCAAAGAACAACAGAAAAGAAAAACAAATAGTTTAAAATAAAATATACTGCTCAAAGGAAACTCAGATACTGGAGCTAACAGAAAAAATTTTTAAATAGCTGTTAATCCATAAATTCCAAAAAGCCATTAGAGATGTTTCAGGAGACAACTGTAATCTATTAAAAAGAACCAGATGGAAATCATAAAACTGAAAAATACATTAAATGAAGTTAGAGTTAATAAAGTTGAAGAGAAGATTTGTAAATTGGGATGTTAGTCAGTACAAAACACTAAGCCTAAGCATAAGGAGATTTTTAAAAGATGAAAAAAGAGTAAAAGCCATGGTGAGATTCAGTGAAAAAGAATAATATATGTTATGAGAATTCCCAGAAAGAGCAGAGAGAGGGAGTTTTTCAGAAGTATGGGGCACCTGAGTGGCTCAGTTTGTTTAACTTCCAACTTTGGCTCAGGTCAAGATGTCACGGTTCATGGGTTCAAGCCCCATATTGGGCTCTGTGTTGACAGCTGGCAGCTTGGAGCTTGCTTCGGATTCTAGGTCTCCAATCTCTCTGCTCCTCCCCTGCTGAAACACACACACTCTCTCAAAAATAAATAAAAGTTAATTTTTTTTAAAAGAAGTAATATACAAAGGGGTGTTGACAAGGAATTTTCCAAAGTGGAAGAAAGGCATCAAGCCACAAATTCAAGCATCCTAGAATCACTAAGCCAAAAAATGATATTTAAAACTACACCTTAGTGGGGCACCTGTGTGGCTCAGTAGGTTGAGTGTCTGATTTTGGCTCAGGTCATGATCTCACAGTTTGTGGGTTTGAGTCCCCATTGGACTCTGTGCTGACAGCCTGGAGCCTGGAGGCTGCTTTGGATTCTGTCTCCTTCTCTCTCTGCCCCTCTCCTGCTTGAACTCTCTCTCTCTGTCTCAGAAATGAATAAACACTCAAAAAATTTTTAAGCTACACCTTAGGACCTCATAGAAAAATGCTAAAAAGAAAATAAAACAAAAAGAGATAAATCTTAAGAACACTACCCCTAATCTTCAAAGGAGCAACAACAAGAAAAGTAATTGATCCTTGACAGAGATAATATAACTCAGAAGACAATGGAGTATGTTCAAAATAGTGAAAGAAAATAATACCCAAAGTAGAATTTCATACCCTACAAAAATATCCATCAAAAATGGGGAAAAAATGGGGGGTCCTGGATGCTTCAGTCGGTTAAAGCATGCAACTCTTCATTTTGGCTCAGATCATCATTCCATGGTTTGTGGGATTGAGCCCCACATTGGGCTCTGCTGATAGCAAGAAACCTGCTTGGGATTCTCTCTCTTTCTCATTCTGGCCCTTACCCACTTACACATGTGCTTGCTCTCTCTCTCTCTTTCAACTTAATTTTTTTAAAAAATAGGAAAAATAACGATATTTTCCAACCAAAAGAGGCAATTTCTTACTAACAAACCCACACCAAAATAAATACTTTAAAAAGTTGTTCTAATGGGAAGGCAAGTAGAAATAAAAATATGTGGATAAATCTAAATTAAGACTGATTATATAAAACTATAACATGTGGAGCTTAGTGCAAATACAAAATTAAAATAATTAACAAAGAAAAGGCAGGGATAGTTAAATTAAATTTAAAATATTATAAGGTTTTTACATTTCCTAGGATATGGTAAACATACCAATTTATACACTTTAACAAGACAAGAATATGTATTTTATGCTCTAGAGCTACCACTAAAAAATAGCAAATAACATAATATGCCAGTGAGGGAAATAGGTACAATAGTAAAAACCTACTTGAATATTAAAAAAATGATAAAAAAGGAATATAGAATAGGTGCTAACATTGAAAATAAATGATAAAGCACAGGTTTACATTAATGTCTAAGTATTTACATTAAAGGTAAGTAAATTAAATATTTAGATAAAAGAAAAATATTGCCAGACTGAATATTATTGCTTTAAAAAATTAAACTGAATTCTACATTTTTCAAACAGACATATGATAAACAAAAAGATATGGAAAGTTTGAAAATAAAAGTATGAAAATGATATATTACATGTAATTAACTGCTATGGACTAAACCATGTCCCCACAAAATTCAAATATTGAAGCCCAATCTGCAATGTGAATGCATTTAACTAAAGAGCTTTTGGAAGATAATTAAGGTGAAATAAGTTCATAGGGTGAGATACTAATCTGACAGTACTTGTGGCCTTATAGGTAGAGGAAAAGAGAGATAGATCTCTGTCTGTATGCATGCATGCACCCAGGCAAGGCTACTTGAGGACATAGAGAGAAGGCAGCCAACTGCAACAAAAGGAGAAAGCTCTCACCTGACACCAGCTCTACTGACACCTTGATCATGGACTTCCAGTTTTCAGAACCATGAGCAAGTAAAGTTGTGCTGTTTAAAGCTACCCAGTCTATGGTATTTTGTTATGCAGACTAAGATACTGATGAAAAGGAGGCTCATGAATTTGTACTATGATCAGACTAATTAGGCTTTAAAACAATAAAAAATTATTATTGCAAATATAGGATAATGTATAATGATAACAGCTTCTTCAATCACCAGGAAGAGGAAATAATTGCTCTGTGGTTATTTTTTGGCAGTGACATCACCTCAAACTATGCAAAACAAAAATCGACAGACCTAAAGGAGAAAGGTACAAATATACAGAGAAGGATATTTCAGTACATCTGTCCAACTAACTGACAAAATATGGAGAAAAATTTAAAGATATATATTTGAAAAGCACAATTAATAAAACTGACCAAATTGACATGGAAAAATGAACAATAATAGAACATATTTTTCAAGAAGACAGGAAATGTTTACCAAAATCAATAATATATTATGCCAAAAAGAAAATTACAAGAAATTTTTAGGAATTTAAGACATACAGGAACACCTGGGTGACTCAGTTGGTTAAGTGTCCAACTCTTGATTTTGGTTCAGGTCATGATCTCACTGTTCATGAGATCAAGCCCCACATTGGGCTTCATGCTCAGCAGCACAGAGCCTGCTTGCAATTCTCTCTCTCCCTCTCTCTCTCTCTCTGTCCCTCCCCAATTCATGCTCTCTAAGTAAAAAAATAAACAAACAAAAAAGAATTTAAGTCATACAGAAAGGTTTCTTAGCCACCATGTAAATGAATAGAAATCAATAATAAAAAGATAACTAGCATATCCCCAGTTGTGGAAATTAATCAGTTCTAAATTTATGGTTTACATGAGAAATCATAATGAAAATTATACAATATTTTGAATTGAATGACAAAAACACAACTAACCAGAAATTGTGGGATTCAACTAAAGCCACGGTCCAGACAATATTTATAGCTGTAAATGCACATATTTAAATAGAAGAAAGACTGAAAATTTGGGAGTTGCCATGCTTATTTCAAGAAGTAATAAAGAAATAGCAAATTAAACCCAAGAAATTATAATGGAGAAAGTATAGATTTAAGGCAAGGAATTAGTGAAATAGAAAATGAATGTACAATAGAAATTATCAATAAAGTAAAAAATTGATTCTTTGAAAAAACTTGTCAAATTTATAAACCATGGGAGGAATAATTATTCATTTAGGATGAGTTTGAACATTTCAATTAAAAGACAAAATCTTAGAAAAAATTAAGTTTACTAACATTGACAAAGAAGAAATGGACAATCTTAGTAAAATTATATCTAGCAAAAAACAGTAAATCAGGAAATTAAAGATAACTATAATGTTGTCAGAAAGAAAACTCCAAAGTTCAAATGGCTACTTCACTGGATCAGATACTTTACTGATCTAATTATGAATATCTACCAAAAACCTATAATAAACTTTATGATTAATGAGGAAATATTTGCATCTTCCTTTAAGACTGGAGGGATAAGAGCATCTGATACCATCATGATTAGTTAACATTGTTATTTGAAATACAGTACACAAAGTAAAGTAAATAGATTAAAAGTTGGAAAAATAAAATAGTCATTATTGGAAATACTTTAAATGCTACGTCTATAAATTTGTAGAAAAGTGGCAGCAGCTGGACTTGGAAACTCTCCCATACTCTTCCAAAAAAGACTTTAAAATCAAGTACACAAACCACACATGATCTTTGCCTTCAATTTTGCTAGAATACAGACATCTTTATTATAATTATAGTTACCTGTAAGTAGAGAAGAAAAGAAAGCCAACAGAGTTTCTGTTTTCACCTGTTATAGCAAGGTTGTGGAAGTAGAAAGCAATCAGCAGTGGACACTGGGGAGCTTAGACAAAATATAGGTTGAAGGTTCTCCTACTGGCCAAATCTGGGATAATCTGAGCACCAAAATAATTAAAAATAGTAATAAATTATAAACCAATGAAAGAATGAGAATCTTTAAGTCCAAATGATGATACCTAGATAAAGACATAAACAAATGAAGGAGAAAGGAGGTCTCTTTCATACTCTGGAATATTGAGCACCAATTGGTAAATATGGATAAAATGCTAGCAATGAAAAATTATCATTTTTCAGCTTTTATAGAAATGGCTTTATAGGTTCAGGCAAGAAACCCAGGGGAAATTTTTGACAAGGATCAGAATATTTGAACGATCTTAAATTATCTCCCTAAAGAAATCCTAGTAGGTGAAAGGAAAAACAAACAAACAAAAAACAAAAAACAAAAAACAGTAACTCTTCTGTGGAGAAATAGGATTTCTTTTCTGGACAAGATCAAAATTAACATAATCAACAAGAGGCACATGAACACCATGTACCTCAGATGTGATACTGTGAAAAACACACAACTTCTCTTATGTGAACTGAATCTAATCATGAAAAAACACTAGACTACACAAAATGAGATGCACTGTTACAAAAAGTGTGAACTATATACTTAAGAATTGTGAATGTCATAAAAGACAAATGTTATGAAAATATTCCATATGAGAAGAGGCTAGAGAGGGACATCACATGTTTTCCTGTTATTAGACTGGATCTTCTGTTGGAGGAAGAAAAATAGGGCTATAAATGGCCTGGTTGGGACAATTCACAAAACTGGAATTGATTGGTAAATTAAAAATATTCTATCAAGGTTATATTAGGTAAAGTTGATTAATTATACTGTTGTAGTTAAGTAAGGTAATAATGCCTACTCATAGGAAACACACGCTGAAGTATTCAGATATAAATTGCCATGATGTATGCTACTTATTCTCAATTTGGCCAGACAGAAATGTTATACATGTATATCTAGGGAAGAGAAGTAGAGAAAGTGATCAAGGAAATAAGATGTTAACAAGAGATAAATCTGGATAAAGAATATTATGAGTGTTCTTTGCATACTTACTGAAACTTTTCTTCAAGTTTCAAATTATTTCCCACTAAAAAGTTTAAAAATGGTTAAAAAGGTCATTATGTATAGATGATAGGCTTGTGGATCTAGCAAATTTAAATATCTCTACAAATAATAATTTATTAATAATTGAATATATATTTATTAGGATGCCTGGGTGGCTCAGATGGTTTAGTATTTGACTCAATTTCAGCTCAGTTCATGATCTCATGGTCATGAATTAGACCCCTCCATTAGGCTCTCCCCTGACAGTGTGGAGCCTGCTTGGGATTCTCTCTCTCTCTCTCTCTCTCTCTCTCTCCCTATCCCTCCTTTTCTCTCTCTCTCTCTCTCGATTAATAAATTAACATTTAAAATAATAGTTGAATATATATTTATTTATATTCAAATAAATACAGTCAGATATACCCATAGGCACAGAAAAATAATGTTGAATGAAACATATATCAAGTATATTTAAGTGTATTCTATATACCAGTGACAAATATATAGAAAAAAACTTGTGATGGCACCAAAGAAGGCTTCTTCATCAAATAATTAAGAATAAGTCTAGGAAAAACATTACAGTGTCAACATAGAACATGACTGCAAATTGAACCAGAACAAAAGTATAAACATTATTAAAAGAATTAAGGGTCCAAATAAGTAAAAGGATATGCCATACTATGTTCCCTAATTGAAACATTCAATACTACTTTTACACCCACCAGAATGGCTAAAAATACAATAAACAGCCAATGCCAAATACTAGCAAGGATATGGAGCAACTGAAACTCTCACATATTGTTGTGTGCAATATAAATTTGTACAATCACTTTGGAAAACCATTTTGCAATATTTACTAAAGCTGAACACAGGCATACTCTGTGATATTCCTTAGCATATACACAAAAGAAATGCATATGTAAGCTTTCCCAAAACCATGAATATTCATAGCAGTACTATTTGTAATAATCAAAGAGTTGAAACCACCCATCAACAGAATAATTTTGATACATTCATAAAATGGTAAACTATATATCAATAAAATGAAGTGCTCTACATGCAATGGGAATTAATCTCACCCACATTACAGTGAGTGAAAGAATCCATGCACAGCAAAGTACATAATGTATGCTTTACATTTATAAAAAGTTGAAACCAATTCATGTCATTAGAAATCAGGATAGCAGTTATCTGTATGGGTGCAGATGTTAATGAAAAGGAGATGTATGTAGAATATCTGGACTGCTGGTAATGTTCTACTTTCTAATCAGGATATACATCATATGAATATGCTTCCTGTATTATAATTCTCTAGTCTCTACTCATGAATTCTGAACATTTCTATTTATGCTATAATCCAAAAAAAGTGTGTGTGTATAGGAACACACACATGCACACACACACACACACACACACATACAAAAACTTCTGTGTTGCCCACCAAATAATCTGACTGTTACAGTTAGCTTAAACCAAGTTTAAGTTAATACTTAAACCAAGTATTAACAAGTGATTCCACAAATCTCAGTTGGCTTACAACAACCAAATTTTCTTTCTCGTTTATTAATATGTTGGTTGTGGATTGCCTTCTGATAGGATGCATGTATAGAAGAGTGACATCAGGATCATAGAATAGCTTTTAATTTTCCTCTCAGATGTGGCATATCTCACTTCTTTCTCACATTCCACTGGCCAAAACAATTCATGCAGAGAAGCACCAATAAAATGGGGCACCCACAGGGAAGGACACCCAAAGCAATGGCTCATAACAAAGACCTCCATTATCTTGCCATGATTACATCAATGGCTGTATCTTTGTGCCTAACACTTTAAACTCCAGTCACAATGAATTATTATTGTCTGGACTCATTCTGCTGTCTCTGAGTTCAAGCCTTTACTGATCTAATCTCCCTGTCTTAGAACACCCTTCAATGCCACACTTTTCTACCTGGTTAATCAGGGTGTTTTAAGACTTAGTTCAGATAATTTAATGAATGAAATTCAAATTATTTAAAACCTTGTGTGCCATGGACAGAGATACATCATCATGAATATACCTATAAGTGAGAGATAAACCTAACTTTGTGTGTGCGTATGTGAATGACATTTCTGGGTTTCTCCTTCTCCATGAAACTTCTTTGACCACTTCTAGATAACGTAAGTACCCCTACTCTGGATATTTACTGTGCTTGTCTCTATCACTGCACATACCTTACTTAATGTTCTATTATTTTTAATTATAAGCTTGTTATACTGGCTAGACTACAGGCCACTTGAACATAAGGGCAGTATTTTATTATACACTGTTTTCCTAGTACATTGTAGGTGCTCAATAATTATGGAATGAATTAGAGCCTATTTCAATTTATAATTGATCTTGAGCAAAGTATGTGATATATGGAAAGCAAGGGTGACTTTTATAACCCCAATGCTATCATCTACGATTTTTACTATATTAATTTCTCACTTTCCTAAAATGCCATTCATTCAGGCTATTTTCTGTTAGGTAATGGGTCTAGCAAGCATACCAATCTGTGAACAGCATAGAATTTCACTATGCATAAATTAATAGAATGCACAGTCTTGAAACAAAGGAGGTAGTTGCTCAGCAAATGGGGTATTAAAATGGAAAAAAAAATGGAGAGATGTCTGGGCTATTAGCACCTCCTCTATATAGCTACTAAGAAAAATCACTCCAATGGGAATAGTTACAACAGATAACATAGTAAGTGTGGATATAATAAGCCCCTGAGTATTAAATGGATGATAAATGACCAATATAAATATTTATCTCAACTCTCCTTTGAGAGTTAGTGAATCATTTATGTTTTCCAATATATCTTCCTAGTTTTGCCCTTAAGATGACAGAGAAATGATCTTTGGAAAAATACCACTGCACACATCTTGATGAAGGCATTAAAATTCGTTTATCACAGCCACCCTAATTATACTGTAGGAATTTTTAAAATAGTTCTGAGAAAAACTAATGTATGGCAATATGTCTTGGGCTGTCCGTGCTGACCCTGCCCTGGAAGTCTCGTGGTACTCACTTCTGAGAAGAGGATACGCTTCTGCCTTGTCTCAACTACCTAAAGAAATGACTGTGCCTCTTGTTATTTCATCCTATTGACTTTCTCCTGTAACACTTCATTAATGCAGTGTTCCTGTATACTTGGTTAGGCATTTAAAAATAAGCATATTTACTGCATTAAGACTTTTATATTCTTATCAACTTGGTTTTTCTCAACTAATATCCTTGAGGTCAGAGGATGCCTCAAACGATCAATAACAATGTCAAAAACAGTATCGAGCTAATATCTAGTGCTTTCTATGTGCAACATACTGTGCTAAGTGCTTTAAACACACAGAGCCTCATTTAAAGCTTACAGTCATTCTATAAGGTTGGGGCCCTTATAGACTCCCTTGGCAGATGAGGAAGCCGGTTTGGCTATGTTAAGCCATAAACCTAAAGTCATTTAGCTAGCAAACAAGTGTTCAAGGCTTAGATTTTGGTTTTGAAATCAGAGTTTGTCTTCTTATCTGTAACACAATAATACCTTTTGATCTTTTGGTATTTTTTAAATGTTTATTTATTTATTTTTAAGAGAGAGAGTAGAGAGTGAGCAGTGGAGGGGCAGAGAAAGAGGGAGACAAATCTCAAGCAGGCTGTGTGCTGTCAACACAGAGCCTGATGCGGGGTTCAACTCATGAACCCTGAGATCATGACTTGAGCCAAAAACAAGAGTTAGACACTCAACTGACCAAGCCACTTAGGTGTCCCTCTATCTTTTGATATTTTTAAGTGTGTCCCTAAGTTAAAGTCTTTAGGGATTTGCTTCAATTAAGAACACCTGTGTCTAACTGTACCGTAGCGTATCAATTTGCACAACAGAACAATCTAGTGTCTGTAGATGAACTTGGTCATTATTGCAGGATTATTTACCTACCATTTATCTAAGTCCTTCATGAATGATATTTTTTTATCTTTCTCCCCCCATCTTATACACTCTGTGAAGTCTAGAAAGAATATTTGCAGATTAGAGATTGTGTCTGTTAAAGATATTTTTTTCCTGTCCAACCCTTTCCAGCCAAGTTTTGGACTTCTACTAGTAAGCCTGATTTTTACCTTTGAGTGTTCTATAAGCTTTGGTCCTATCTCCAGTCAGCTTTGATGACTAAAGAAGCCTATGATTTGTACTCATATCAAACCTACTCCATTTATGTATCTTTCAAACCAGCAAGTGATTTTTCATATGAAGATGGTCCTAGCAAATCCTTGGCAAAAAACAGTTTACTTGACAAGATTAACCAGAAAAGTTATTTCCACTATTATTTTAAAAATATATATTTTGAGAAGCAGCAAAGGAAACTAGAGCCCAGTGCTTTTAAATACACAAATTTTAAATAAAGAGAGCAGGAATCAATAACTATCTTGGCTACGCTAACTACACACCAGATACTTCCTAAAGATCTTTCCATGTATCATTATTATTTTTTATTTGATTTTTAAAAATCATTCCTGAGTTTTTAAAAATTCAAGGTTTCAGTCTTATTCTAAGTTTCACCTTCTTGTATGTACCCCACTGTTTTACAATGTTTTAGCTATGTGAGAACATTTTAGATTCTGACATTTTTGTACTTCTGAGCATTAGGTCAAAATTGGTATAATTCTACCCCTCCCCCCTCTCTCATGTGTGTTTGTTCATGTGCACACACACATAATTTTTTGGCCTAACAAAGCCTTATTTGTTTTTGAAACAAAGATAAATTACATTTTACTCTTATCATTGACACACTAAGTATATTCTTGCCTTAGATGCTGCTTTTATACAAAGTCCAGCATAACTTGGGATGTAAAGGAAAAGAAAGGTAGGAGAAGAGTTTTTGAAGTTTTAAATGCATTCAATGTAAGATTCACAGGGACTTCACAGGGGACACATTCTTCCGAACATCCTAACAGTTGAGAAATGTTTTCACATTCTGTTTTAAGCACATAAGCTGTTTCTGGTTTCCTTTCGGGGTCATTATGACTGATAGTAAAAAGAATAGCAGTGTCAAAAAAATCTATCTGTCCATTTCAAACTCATATTCTAACTCAGGATATATTGGTCTGCATGGAATTGGAATATCGGTGCTGTCAAGTATATGTCATTCAGCTAACCTTAAAGAAAACTGTTACTTTCTGAAAGAGAGATTCTTACTCCTCAATTCACAGTTAGCTTATGAAGGATATATGAAATATAGAATTCTGTGTAAAAGATTGTGCAGATGTGTTTTGGGGGAAGACAGTATCCATGATTTTTATCTTATTCTCCAAGAGGTTGATGACACAAAAGAGATTGTAAACTACTATTCTTTTGTATACTGCAAAATGGTTACCACCATGACATTAGCTAATAGCTGCACCATGTCACACAATTACCATTTCTTTTTTTGTGGTGAGAAAATCAAAGATCTACTCAGTAATTTCCAAGTATATAATATGATATTATTAGCTATAATTATTATGCTCTATATCAGATATCCAGAACTTATTCATCTTACAACTGTAACTTTGTACTCTTGGACTAACATCTCCCTTTTCTCCCAACCCTCAACCCCACAGTAACCACCACTCTATTCTGTATAAAACACTAATCTTTTTTTTTAAAGTTGGACATTAGAATTCCGACAATACTTCTATCAATTAATTTTTCTTCTACTTCCTACAATACATATGCATAGGCTGAGAAAAGACCTATGCCCATTTATTCCTAGAATTTAGTTGATGTACTAAGTTATTGGAAAATTGTGGATAACCAATACATAGTCATTTGCACTATCTTCAAACAGAAAAGGGAGCATGCTGTGTAACAGAAAAGTTATTAGGGGGCACAGAGAAATATCTATCCTGAGCACCTACTCTACGCAGTGCCAGTCTTAGGCACACTAACAGCTGTCACCTAATAATAGTCTTAAAATAACCCTATAGGACAGGCTGCATTCCCATTTCACAAATAAGTAATCTGAGACTGAAAAGGTGAAACTCTTTCCCTAAGTCATGCAGCTAGTTGAGTTTTCAAAATTAAATTCTACATAGTTTGCGTTTGAGTAAATGGAAATATTTGGTGCATTCAAGTGGTATTTGGACCACTTTTAAGGGAGACATAGGGATGGAACATAGATTGCCATTCAAGAGCAATCATTTTTGCTGATTGACAGGGCCATTAATCTGTAAGTAGCAATTTGAAGAACAAAAGGAAGGGCCTTTATCTCAATCACCTCTCAAAGGGTAAGCAGAGATGAAAATTTGAGAGAAAAAAAAAGTAAAATATTTATATCATTTAAAATTACACAGGCAGCCACTAGAATATCTGCAAATAGTAATAATAAAGAAAGATTAATGACTAAATCAGAAAGAAGGAAGAAGTGGAGATAATACAAAATGAGCTGAAACCTCATCGAGTCAATGAAGACACAAAGCAGAGAAAACCAAATTTAAACTAACTAAAGAAAATTGATAAGTAAAATAAAATTATATATTAGGAACCACCTAAGTGGTATTATTAGGGATGCAGCAGGAATTCTAACAAACAATTTGTATGAGCAATCCTATGACACTTAATTTGAAAACAGACAAAATAGACATATTTCAAGAAAAATCTAATTTAACAAAAGTGAATCAGGAAGGTTAAAAGATGACCTCAACATTCCTCTGTAACAAAAACTGGACAAGTATTTAAGCATTCTCACTGAAAGAAAAAAAATAGGTACAGGTACATTCATAGACAAGTTTTAATGAAAGTCTGGACTGATAATTCCAAGATATATATGCTTTTTCAGAGAATAAAATGAGAGAACACTGTCAATTATTTTTGTTAGTATGTTTTTTAAGAAACCAATTTTGAGATATACTTGACATGTGAAATTATATACATATATAATGTATATAACTTTATGAGTTTTGAGATAAATACACACATATGAAACTATCACCATAATCTATACCATGAATATGTCCATTACCACCAAAAGTTTCCTCTTGCCCCCCCCCCTCCTTATTATTATTATTGTTTTTGTTTCTGTTTTGTAATAACACTTAACATAAGGTCTACTATCTTAGCAAATTTTTAAGTATATAATGTTGTTAACTATAGGCCCTATGTTGTACAGTAGAGAGTACATAAGTAGAGTAAGTGAATTTCTATGACTTATTCATATTGTGAATCTGTAACTCTGTACCATTAACTAATATCTCACCATTTCTCATTCTCCTAGCCCCTGCCAAACACCATTCTACTCTCTGCTTCAATGAGTTTGACAATTTTAGATTCCTCACATAAGTGGTGTTATGTAATATTTTCCTGCTGTGTCTCACTTATTTCACTTCGCATAATGCCCTCCACATTCTTCCATGTTATTTAAAACATGAGAATTTGTTCTTTTTTAGGGCTTAATAATATTACATTGTATGTATGTAACTCTTACATACATTCTCTTTATCCATTCAAACATTGGTGGACATTTACATTAGTTCCATATCTGTGATACTGAGAACAATGTTGCAATAAAAATGTGAGTGCAGATATCTCTTTAAAATATTCATTTCAGTTCCTTTGGATATCTATACAGAAGTGAGATTATTGGGTCATGTAGTCATTCTCTTCTTGATTAAAAAAATTTTTTAATGTTTTTATTGTTTTTGAGACAGAGAGAGACAGAGCGTGAGCAGAGGAGGGGCAGAGAGAGAGGGAGACAGAGAATCTGAAGCAGGCCCCAGGCTCTGAGCTGTCAGCACAGACTGTGAGATCATGACCTGAGCTGAAGTCAGACACTTAACAGACTGAGCCACCCAGGCGCCCCTCTTCTTGACTTTTTAGGAACCTTTGTAAGGTTTTCCATAGTGCCTGGATGAATTTGCATTTTTATGAATAATGTACAATGTTTTCTTTTTCTGATATCTTAGCTAACACGTGTTAAACTTTTTTTTGGTAATAATCATCCTAACAAGTATGAGATGATATCTCATTGTGAATTTGAGTTGCAATCAGTAATAAAAGAGGAGACATGGGCTGCCTGGGTGGCTCAGTTGGTCAAGTGTCCAACTTTGGATCAGGTCATAATTTCATGGTTCATGTGTTCAAGCCCTACTTTGGGCTCTGTGCTGACAGTGTGAGGCCTGCTTTGGATTCTCCCTTTCCCTCTTTCTCTCTGCCCCTCCCTCACTTGCATTCTCTCTCTCTTTCTCAAAAATAAAATAAACATTAAAAAAAAAAGAAGAGGAGACATTATAACTGATACCATGGAAATAAAAAACACAAGGTCATAAGGGGCTATTTGAGTTATTATACAACAAAAAATTGAATAAGCTAGAGGAAACTAGCTTCTAGTTTCTGTTTATCCCAGAAACATACAAACAAGACTGACTCAAGAACAAATAGAAAGCCTGAGAATACCAATACCAAACAAGGATATTAGATTGCTAATAAAAAAAGTTCCCAACAAAGAACACCAAGGGTCAGAAAGCTTCTCAGGTGAGTCCCACAAAATATTTATTTATTTATTTATTTATTCATTCATTAATTCATTCATTCATATATTTTAAGTGAGAGAGAAAGCAGGGGAGGGGTAGAAAGAGAGGGAGAGAGAGAATCCCAAGCAGGCTCCATGCTGTTAGCACAGAACCTAGAATAGGGCTCAATTTCGTAAACCATGAGATCATGATCTGAGCCAAAATCAAGAGCCAGACACTTAACTAACTGAGCCACACTGGACTCCAATATTAATTCTTTAAATGTTTGGTAGAAAGGATGTACTGATATTGCAGAGCCTGCTTGGGATTCTCTTTCTCACTCTCTCTCTGCCTCTTCCCCCCTCAAAAAAATAATATTAATGTCTATTAAAGTTTTTTTACAAATAAAAGAAGAGGTCAACATCACCCTCATACCAAAGTCAGATAAAGACATCATAAGAAAAGAAAAACCATAGGTCTGTTATATATCCCTGATGAACATGGATGCAAAAACTCTCAATAAAATTTTAGCAAACTGAATTCAACAGCATATTAATAACATTATACAGCATGACCAAGTATAATCTTGATAAAACCAGTCCTGAATAAGAAGAGGAAGGAAGATGGGGTGCCTGGGTGCCTCAGTCAGTGAAGTGTCTGACTCCTGGTTTCAGCTTAGGTCATGATCTGTAGGTACCTGGGTTTATTCCTGCATTGGGTTCTGCACTGACAGCATGGAGCCTGCTTGGGATTCTCTCTTTCCCTCTCCCTCTGCCCCTCCCCTTCTCATGCTTTCTCTCTCTCTTTCTCTCTGAAAATAAATAAATACAAATTTAAAACAAAAATAAATAAATCTTTTAAAAAATAAGAGGAAGGAAGATTATAAGCTAATATCATTCATGAACATACTACAAATATATTTTTAATTGGAAAAATTTAAGTAAACAGTGCCTATATAAAGATGACAGAGTACAACCAAGTGGGACTTATCAAAAGAATCCAGAGGATGAGTTAAAATTGTGAAGCACATGGAGACCCTGAAATTGTCTCATCCCTGAAATGCAGCTAGATCAGCATGAAACCATTTTGAACAGCTAGGAAATTGATCTGAGGATTAATGGAATAATCTGCATAATTTGAGCCACAGAACTTGGCAGGTATGTGGTGCAGAGAGGTGAACTGGGGGAGAGAAAAACTGCGGATGGTAGGGAGTCATAGTCATGGAAAGAGGACAGAGAGAGAGAGAGAAAGGGGGAGAGTATAGTACATTGGTTTCATTCAAGGAAAGCACTTCCCCCAAAAGTACCTGGAGACAAAGAGAGAGAAAGAGTGAAAACATTTACAGGGGACTTAACAAGAAATCTGTTCCCCACAGTCATTGACAGGGAGATAGGAGAAGGTTTCAATATCACCAGGTTTCTATAAAAAGTGGAGTGCAGAGTCCAAAGTTTCAGAGCTCAGTGCCTGGTGGTGATCCAGTGAAGAAATGGGGCAAATACCCAGAAGCAGGCAGTGTGATCTAAGGGGTCCATGTGCCACACAGGGAGAAGCGGTTCCCCCTCATTCAATATGGGCCAAACAGCCTCCTCACAGGCAAAGGTCCTAGTGGGCCCTGGAGAGCAACCATATTTGCTGGTATTGGGACAAAGAAACCAGAGTGTGGCAAAACATGGCACTGGCTGTGTGTTGTGATTTGCCATAATCTCTGAATAGCTGCCACTGTGTGATCACTGAACATTTTCTGGGGCAAGCTGGCACCTGGCTGTTGCTCAGCAAGACACTCCCCCAGAGAGCTGGCACAGGTCCAAGCTGTGGGGGTCTCTGAAATATGGGGTTTTGAAATATAACCCCATCTGAGATAAAACTCTGGAGGTAGGTGCCACCTGGCAGGCAGACAGCGTGCACACAGACAGGCAGAAGCAGGGAATGGACAGAGGCCTACGACAAAGGAGGGGTGCTTAATTGCTGGTTGGTGAGACAGCAAACTTCCTGCTCTAGAGACTAGAGAGTTGGGTAAAGCCATTTCCACCTCTCACGGAATACGCATGTGCACATGCACACTGATCCATCCCAGTAAGCTAAGCAGCACCACTGAGTGTAAAACAGAACTGTTACACCAAGCCCCACCCAGTTGTATCCTCCAAGCATCCTCTAGAAGACCTCTAGAAGACCAGCACAAGTCACTCCACCTGCTTGTTTATAGATTATAGAGTACTTCATAGTTTGAGTTCTAGGGGAAACTGGATGTAGCTACACTAGGGTTTCATTCTGTTTGCTGGTTCATTTATTTTTTTCATTTTCTTTGCTTCTGGTTCTGCTAAAATTGTTTTTTTTTATTTTTTTTAACTTTTATTTATTTTTGAGACAGAGAGAGACAGAGCATGAACAGGGGAGGGTCAGAAAGAGGGAGACACAGAATCTGAAACAGGCTCCAGGCTCTGAGCTGTCAGCACAGCCTGACACGGGGCTTGAACTCACAGACCACAAGATCATGACCTGAGCCGAAGTCGGCCGCTTAACCGACTGAGCCACCCAGGTGCCCCTAAAATTGTTTTCTTTTTTCTTTCTTTCTCTTTCTTGGATACAGAGAGAGAAAATTTTATTTTTATTTTTTTTTACTTTATTTTTTATTTTCAAAATTTTTCATTTTATTTCATTTTATTCTATTCTATTATGTACTTATTTTAATTTTTCAGTTTTTCTTACATTGTTTTTTTTACTTTCCCCTTTTTCTCTATTCTATCAAGCTTCTTTCAAAAAGAAGACTGAAACACACCTAGGATCTAGCTTCCTTTATTCGATTTTTTGTTTGTTTTTAACTTTTTAATTTTTAGTTTTTAATTTATTAATTTTTTTCTTCCTCCAAAATGATAAAATGAAGGAATTTACCCCAAAGAAAGAACAGGAAGAAATATCCAGGGACTTAATCAACACAGATATAAGCAAGATATCTGAATTAGAATTTAGAACCATGATAGTAAGAACATGAGCTGGGGGTGAAAAAAGCATAAAAGACACCAGGGAATCCCTACCTGTAGAGATAAAAGAAATAAAGTGAAATTAGAACAAAGTTTAAAATGCTACGACCAAGATGCAATCTTGGATGGATGCCATGACATCAAGAATGGAGGAAGCAGAGCAGTGAATCAGCAATATACACCATAAAATTACAGAGAATAATGGATCAGAAAAAAAGAGGAAAACAAAGGCAAAAGATCACAATATAGACTTAAAGAACTCGGTGACTTATTAAAAAGGAATAACATCCAAATCATGAGTCCAAGAAGATGAACAGAGAAAAAACAGAGAAGGTTTATGTGAGGAAATTATAGTGGAAAACTTTCCTAATCTGGTGAAGGACACAGACATCAAAATCCAAGAAGCACAGAGAACTCCACATTAGATTCAACAAAAATTGACCATCAGCAAGACATATCGTAGTCAAATTCACAAAACACATGGACAAGGAAAGAATTATGCAAGCAGCAAGGGAAAAAAGTCCTTAACCTATAGGGGAAGAGAGATTAGGTTTGCAGTAGACTTATCCACAGAAACTTGTCAGGCCAGAAAGGAGTGGCAGGATATATTCAACATGCTGACTTGCAAAAATAGGCAGCCAGAAATTCTTTATCCAGCAAGGATGTCATTCAAAATACAAGGAGAGATAAAGAGTTTTGCAGACAAGGAAAAACTAAAAGAGTTCGTGACCACTAAACCAGATCTGAAGAAAATTTAAGGAGGACTCTTTGAGTGAAAAAAGACAAAACAAAACAAACAAACAAACAAACACACCAAAAGCAACAAACAATACAAAGGACCAGAGAACATTATTAGAAACACCAACTCTACATACAGGCAACACAATGGCACTAAATTCATATCTCTCAGTAATCACTCTAAATGTAAATGGTCTAAATGTTCCAATCAAAAGACATAGCATATCAGAATGGATAAGAAAATAAGACCCATCTATATGCTACTTACAAGAGACTCATTTTATTTTTTTTATTTTTTTTAAATTTTTTTTCAATATATGAAATTTATTGTCAAATTGGTTTCCATACAACACCCAGTGCTCATCCCAAAAGGTGCCCTCCTCAATACCCATCACCCACCCTCCCCTCCCTCCCACTCCCTATCAACCCTCAGTTTGTTCTCAGTTTTTAAGAGATAAGAGACTCATTTTAGACCTAAAGACACCTGGAGATTGAAAGTAAGAGGATGGAGAATCATCTATCATGCTAATGGTCATCAATAGAAAGCTAGAGTAGCCATATTTATACAGATAAACTAGATTTTAAAATAAAGACTATAGCAAGAGATGAATAAGGGCATCATATCATAATTAAAGGGTCTATCCACCAAGAAGATCTAACAGTTGTAACTATTTTTACCCCAATGTGGAGGAATCCAAATATATAAATCAGTGAATCACAAGCATAAAGAAACTCATTGATAATAATACCATAAGTGTAGGGGACTCAAACACCCCACTTACAACAATGGACAGATCATGTAAACAGAAAATCAACAAGGAAACTATGGCTTTGCAGTCAAATGTTCTGCCACTGAGCTATAACTCCAGTGATGGCTTTGATGACACACTGGAGCAGATGGACTTAACAGGTATTCAGATCATTTTACTCTAAAGCAGAATACACATTCTTCTTGAGTGTATATGGAACATTCTCCAGAACAGATCACATATTGTGTCATAAATCACCCTCAAGAAATACAAAAAGACTGTCATATTTTCAGACCACAACATCATGAAACTCAAAATCAACCACAAGAAAAAATTTGGAAAGACCGTGAATACTTGGGGATTAAAGAACATCCTACTAAGAATGAATGGGTTAACCAAGAAATTAAAAAGGACATTAAAAACTACATGGAAGCCAATAAAAATGAAAACAGGACAGGACAAAACCTCTAGGATTCAGCAGAGGTGGTCATAAGAGAGAAGTAGATAGCAACCCAGGCCTTTCTAAAGAAGGAAGAAATGTCTCAAATACACACCCTAAACTTACAGTTAAAAGAGCTGGATAAAGAAAGCAAATAAAGCTCAAAATCAGCAGAAGAAGGGAAATACTAGAGATTAGACCAGAAATCAATGAAATTGAAATTTAAAAAAATAATAAAACAGATCAATGAAAGCAGGAGCTGGTTCTTTGAAAGAATTAATAAAATCAATAAACCCCTAGCTAGTTTGATCAAAAAGAAAATGGACCCAAATAAATAAAATCGCGAATGAAAGAGGAGAGATCACAATCAACAACAAAGAAATACAAACAATAATAGAAAAATATTATGAGCAATTACATGCCAACAAATTGGGCAATCTGGAAGAAATGGAAAAATTCCTAGGAACACATAAACTATCAAAACTGAAACAGGAGGAAATAGAAAATTTGAACATTCCCATAGCCTGTAAAGAAATTGAATCAGTAATAAAAAATCTCCCAATAAATAAGAGTCAAGAGCCAGATGGTTTTCCAAGAGAATTCTACCAAACATTTAAAGAAGAGTTAACACCTATTCTTTTGAAGCTGTTCCAAAAAATAGCTATGAAAGGAAAACTTCCAAACTCATTCTATGAAGTATTATCTTGATTCCAAAACCAAAGACCACAGTAAAAAGGAGAACTACAGGCCAATATCTCTAATGAACATGGATGCAAAAATTCTCAACAAGATACTAGCCAACCAGATCCAACAATACATTAAAAGAATTATTCACCACAATCAAGTGGGATTTATTCCTGGGATATAGGGCTGGTTCAATATCCACAAATCAACCAATGTGATACATCACATTAATCAAAGAAAGGATAAGAACCACGTGATCCTCTCAATCGAGGAAGAGAAAGCATTTGACAAAATACAGCATCCTTTCTTGATAAAAACTCTCAAGAAAGTAGGGATAGAAGGATCATACCTCAAGATCATAAAGGCCATATATGAAAGACCCACTGAGAGCTTTCCCCCTAAGGTCAGGAACACAACAGTCTCACCACTGTTATTCGACATATTATTGGAAGTCCTAGCCTCAGCAATCAAACAACAGAAAGAAATAAAAGGCATCCAAATTGGCAAGAAGTAAGTCAAATTTTCACTCTTCACAGATGGTGTGAAACTTTATGTGGAAAACCAAAAAGATTCCACCAAAAAACTGCTAGAACTGATCTATGAGTTCAGGAAAGTTGTAGGATATAAAATCAATGTGCAGAAATTGGTTGAATTTCTATACACCAATAACGAAGCAGCAGAAAAAGGAATCAAGGAATTGAGCCTATTTACAATTACATCCAAACCCAGAAAATACCTAGGAATAATCCTAACCAAAGAGGTGAAAAATCTATACACTGAAAACTATAGAAAGCTTATGAAAGAAATTGAAGATAAAAAAATGGAAAAATATTCCATGCTCTTGGACTGAAAGAAAAAAATATTGTTAAAATGTTGATACTACCCAAAGCAATCTACATATTCAATTCAGTCCCTAACAAAATAACATCAGCATTCTTCACAGAGCTAGAACAAACAATTCTAAAATTTGAATGGAACTAGGAAACACCCTGAATAGTCAAAATAATGTTGAGAAAGAAAGCGAAACCTGGAGGCAACAGAATTCCTGATTTCGAGCTGTGTTACAAAACTGTAATCATTAAGACAGTATGGGACTGGCAGAAAAACATAAACATTGATCGATGGAAAAGAATAGAGAGAACTGAGAAATGGACCCACAAATGTATGGCCAACTAATCTTTGAAAAAGCAGGAAAGAATAACCATTGGAAAAAGACAGTATCTTCAGCAAATGGTGTTGGGAAAACTGGACAATGACATGCATAAAAATAAATGTGGACCACTTTCTTACACCATACACAAAAATAAACTCAAAATGGATGAAAGACAAATGTAAGACAGGAAGCCATCAATATCCTAGAGGATAAAACAGGGAACAACCTCTTTGACCTTGGCTACAGCAACTTCTTACTTGACAGGTCTCTGGAGGCAAGAGAAACAAAAGCAAAAATGAAATATTAGGACCTCTTCAAGATAAAAACGTTCTGCACATCCAAGGAAACAAGCAGCAAAACTAAAAGGCAACCAACGGAATGATAGAAGATATTTGCAAATGACATATCACATAAAGGGATAGTATCCAAAATCTATAAAGAACTTATCAAAGTCAATAACCAAACAACAACAACAACAACAAAAAAAAAAATATTCCTGTGAAGAAATGGGCAAAATACATGAATAGACACTTTTCCATAGAATACATCCAGATGGCTAACAGACACATGAAAAGATACTCAACATCACTCATAATTCGGAAATACAAATCACAACCATAATGAGATACCACCTCACACATTTCAGAATGGCTAAAATTACCCAGGAAACAACAGATGTTGGCGAGGATGTGGAGAAAGGAGAACACTTTTGCACTGCTGGTGGGAATGCAAACTTGTGTAGCCACTTTGGAAAAGTGTATGAAGGTTCCTCAAAATATTAAAAATAGAACTACCCTCTGACCCAGCAATTGCACTACTAGGTATTTATCCAAAGGATACAAAAATGTTGATTTCAAGGGACAAATGCACACCACTATCAACAATAGCTAAAGTATGGGAAGATCCCAAATGTCCATCAAGAGATGAATGGATAAAGAAGATGTGATGTGTATATATGTGTGTATGTGTGTGTGTGTGTATACACACACACACACACACACACACACACACACGTACACACACAATGGAATATTACTCAGTGAACAAAAAGAATGAAATCTTGCCATTTGCAACACATGGCTGGAACCAGAGTGTAGTGTGCTAGAGGAAATAAGTCAGAGAAAGACTAATATTATAAGATTTCACTCATATGTGTGTGGAATTTAAGAAAAAAACAGATGAACATAGAGGAAGGGAAGCAAAAATAAGATAAAAATAGGGAGACAAACCCTAAGAGACTCTTAAATACAGAGAACAAACTGAGGGTTGCTGGCAGGCTATTTGGTGGGCATATGGGCTAAATAGTTGGTTGGCATTAAGGAGAGCACTTGTTGGGATGAGCACTGAGTGTTATACATAAGTGATAAATTACTAAATTCTATTCTTTAAATCATTATTACACTATATATTAATTAACTTGGATTTAAATTTTTAAAAAGACATAAAACAAAAAATTAATAAATAAATAAAACCATATTAGAGAAAAAAAGAATCCAAAGTGAGTTTAAAGTTAAATTATCTATTAATAAAATTTACCCTATTACTTAACCTATTAAGGAGAAGGATCACATATTTATTTCAATAGAAAGAGGAAAGAAGCATTCAGTTAAACTCAACATCCATTCATGATGAGCAATGGGTGTTATATGTGTGTGATGAATCACTAAATTCTACTCCTGAAACCAATACTACAGTATCTGTTACCTAAGTTGAATTTAAAATAAATTTTTTTTTCCAACGTTTTTTATTTATTTTTGGGACAGAGAGAGACAGAGCATGAATGGGGGAGGGGCAGAGAGAGAGGGAGACACAGAATCGGAAACAGGCTCCAGGCTCCGAGCCATCAGCCCAGGGCCTGACGCGGGGCTCGAACTCACAGACCGCGAGATCGTGACCTGGCTGAAGTCGGACGCTTAACCGACTGTGCCACCCAGGCGCCCACCTAAGTTGAATTTAAAATAAAGTCTTTGAAGAAAATTAAAAAGCTCTCATTACACTAAAAACAGAAGGAAATTTCTTAATCTGCTAAACGTAGATTCAAAATAAATATAAAGCAAAACAAATTTATTTTATTCTGTTCAATCTAAGGTACCATTTGTTATAGGATACACTACAAATAAAGGAAAAAAAATGCTACAAGTTAAACTATGGTAATCACTGGTTGTAAGGTTCATAATACTTTCTGGCTTGTTGAAAAGTGAAAATTCATTTTTTTTTAGAATTCACAAACCATGGTAACTATGGAAATATTAAAAGCATTCTATTAAAAATTAGGACTGCAAGAGGATGCCCACTACCATTTCTTCTATTCTTTATCCTAGTGAAGGTCTGGTAGTGGATTGAATAGTGTCTCTTCAAAATTCCTTTCTATTTTGGAATCTCAGAATGCGACTCTATTTGGCAACAGGGTCTTTGTAGATGTAATTAGTTAAGTACCTTGAGAAGAAACCATCGTGGATTTAGAGTGTTCCCCATATCCAATGCCTTGTATCCTTGTAAAAAGATGAGAAAACACAGAAAGACACACAGAGAAAGCCAAGTGAAGACAGGAGCAAAAGGTAGAATCGTCCTGCCACAGCCAAGGAGTGCTGAGGCCACCAGATGCTGGAAGGGATAAGGAAGCCTTCCTACCAAGAGTTGTCAGAGGGAGCAAGCCCCTACCAACAGCAGTTCTGGTCTCCAGTTGGTGAGAAAACAAATTCCTGTTGCTTTAAATCACTCAGAATGTGGTAATTCATTATAGCACTTGTTAAAGAAAGTAATACAAAACTTTAATATACTTGCAATAAGACAAGAAAATAAATAGTAAATAAAAGGATTGCAAAGAAAAAGACTTATTATTCACAAATCATGACTATGTCAGAAAAAAAATCATGGAAAAATTATTTTATTTAAAGAATGAGTTTGGCAGGACTGTTGGATATAAATTAATATAATAAAATCAATTGCATACTTATAAAATAGCCACAAAATGTTAGAAAGCACATTTTCTAACATATTTTAAAGGGGTCATTTACAATAACAATGCATTTATAAACCACCAAGAAATAAGTATAAACTATACACAAGAATTTTTTTAGAGAAAATTATAAAACTTTATTCAAAGTTTAAATAACTAGTAAAATAAACCATGCTCATAGATAAGAAGACATGTTATTGGAAAGATAAAAACTCTCCTTAAATTGATAAGTAAATTAAATTAAATTATTTGTGAACCCTGACATACCACTTCTACAGTTTACAAGGAAGAACAAAGGGCCAAGAATAGCCATGGTACTCCTGAAAAGCAAGGTTGGCTCAGAGGAGAAGGGGCTCATCTTAATTGATATTAAGACTCAATATAAAGCCATAATAATTAAGACAGTGTAGTATCAGCACAGGGTTAGCTAAATAGAGCAGCAAAAGAGAATGAGAAAATTCAGAAATAAATCAATGCATATACGCAAACAGAAAATGTGCAAATCTGAGACCAAGCATTTAGAAAGATATATAGTAATCTGGAACTGCCACAGCATCCAAATGCATGATTTCCTAAGTCTAAGTCCATAATAGATTGAAAATTAAAACAAAACAAAAAGTGGTCCTTCACTACTTTCTTAAGTACTGGCTTAGACAACAAAATTGCAGTTTAAAAGTATTCAGTAATTCTGAATAATCAGTCAAAATGATCCTTCCTAGATACACCAAGACAGGCTAAATTTTGCAAATCAAAATGAGCAAAGCTGGATGACAACCAAATCAGTTTTGAATAAGTGGGTCAAGTTGGAGAAAAAAAATCAGAGGTCAGAGTGGATTGCAAACAAGCCTAAACTCAATGTTCATTGTGTGCCCTCATAATCTACCCTCACTGTGAAACATGAACATGGAGTCACTGACACTCTCGAGACCCCACTATGGTAAAGCAAGTTACCATGCTGTAATAATACCCCAGATATGCACCATATGTTGGACAGCTCCGGGGAAATCAGTGTATATTTATAGATTCACAGTGTACTGGAGCTGGAAGGAATCCCAAAAGCCATGAAACATTATCCTGTCATTTTCACAGTAGAGAAACAAATACTGTGAGATTGAAAAACTAACTTCAAGATCTCCAGTGGCCTGGTGAGACTTGGTGAAACCAAGACTTCTGTTTCCTGAGATATAATAGGCCTTAGCTTGCAGCAAAAAGAAAGTAGTCCATGGACAAAGTAGACAGCCCCATTTACTCAGCATGAAACAAACTGCCAATTGCCATAAATAAGAGAGAGCCATACTTTGCAAAACCATCAAGTCTCAAGGAATTGTCCTGCCAAGTAGGGAAAGGATCAATCCCAGTCCATCCACAGACTTCCCATCTTCAAGTTCAATGTGGTTATGTGGGTCAAGTTTTTTGGAGATAATGAGTAAGGCTACAGTATCTCTACTCATGCCTATAAAATTAGATCAGCTTGTCTTACACAATTTTACACCATGAATTGTAAAGGTTATGCATTCATGGACTCAGATAATTCCTTTGATCAATTAGGAGACCTTCCTTATTGCTTTTCTGTGGTGGCAGTCAGAAAATAGGTCACTGATTGCTTCTGGTGGATATATGTACCAACTTAAAAGTCTCTGAGAAAATGGAGCTTCTCTTTCCCAGTCATTCCAACAAAACTCTTAGAAATCAATCTCGCCTAAACAATTTGAATTGTGTGATACCCCTGATCCAAATATAGAAACCAGTGGAATCAATACACTGATTGGCTCTCACATACCTGTCCCTGGACTAGAGAAAGGCTGGCCCTCCTGACGGAATTAGTGTAGGAAAGGACTTCACACAAAGGCAAAGAGAGATATTCTTATGAGGAGAAATAAATACCAGGCAGGCAAAAATATCAGAGGTCCATCGAGAAAGCAATGAATGACGTTGCAGGTTAAAAGAAAATGCATAGATACCTTTAAGGAATATTATAAGATGGTGGTTTTTTTATATAATAATAATAATAATAATAATAATAATAAATGAATATTACCACCTCAACATTGTGATTACCTTTGTCTCCCTAGGTTCTCTTATGATCTCTTGTGATACGCATGTACATTTCTATCATGTCAACACCAAAGTGAATGCACAATTTTGAGAGCTGTTTCTTTCATTTAACATAATACAAACTTTTTATCCCCTCACCTTAAATATATTCACTACTAACTTCTTGATTCAGAGGTGAGATTTAGTCCATATACTGAACAACTCTTAAAAGAAAACTTCCCAGGGAAAGCTTCCTTGGGAGCAAGGGAGGGACTATAACTGAGCGAGACCTTGAAAGACAGATACTACTGGGCCATATGGACATATCTGCAAAGGGCATGAACAAAGCCAGAAAGACAGAAGGGTACAAGGCATAGGTTGGGAGAAGTAAGGGCTGAGGTGTCAAAGGATTTGGGGCAGACTGCATGTGTACTCTGCCAAGAAGCCTGAAGATCACATGACAGTCCATAGACAGGTCATTGGAGAAAAGGAATGCAAGTGTCACTTTCTGAGGACTTATGTGCTGGGGTCCTTCCAACAGGCGGCTAACAGCCCATGAACAAGAACATCAGGACATTGATTCCCTGTGGATGAATTAGGACAGAAACCAGGGAGGTGCTTAATCAGCTGCTAATGGCAAGGTTTACTCTCACTTAGAACCAAAAGAAAAAAGAAGTTGGATTTTCTTTCTTTCTTTCCCCCCTTTTATTGTCTTGTCTATCTACAAAACATGATAAAGCTAAAAATAAAATAATTTCAGGAATTTACGATCTCTAACACATGAATTCTTTTTTCTCCAGACTGCAAACATTCTAGAAAGTACACATGTCAAAGGAGAAACTGGGGTTCATGGTTCACTCTCTATCCTTCACTAGGCTGAATTTAGAAGGATAAACACCAGGTCCTGGGACAGGTCTACCCTTCCAAGGGGCTGGCATGGCCACTTGCCACCTAGGAGACTTCACTTCTCCATGTGGAGGCCACAGTAGACTCTGGAGAAAGACCTGAATTAGAGTACCAGTTTTACCACCTACCAGCTGGGTGATTTTCAGCAAATGACTAAATGTCTCTGTGCCAAATTTCCTCAGCCACAAAGTAAGGATAGAAATAGCACAAGACCCCCTTGCTAGGCTTTTACGGAGGGGGTAGTAATACATAAATAATTCCTGTTAAAAACAGAACAGTGCCTGGCTGGTAGGAAGCTCTTTCCTGCTGTATTCTTATTTTTTTCTTTGTTTATTTTATTTTTGAGAGAGAGAAAGAGAGAGAGAGAGAGAGCATGAGCAGGGGAGGGGCATAGAGAGAAGGAGACACAGAATCCAAAGCAGGCTCCAGGCTCTGAGCTGTTAGCTCACAGCCCAATGAGGGGCTCTATCCCACGAACCGTGAGATCATGACCTGAGTTGAAGTCCACGCTCAACTAAGTGAGCCACCCAGGCACCCCTTTCCTGCTGTATTCTATAATATGGAAATACCAAGTTAGTTAACCAGGCTGAGAGATCAAAAGAGAGAAAACATTACAGGGCTATGTGACTTACTACATGCCAATTTCATACCCCCTCTTTGTGCACACCTCCCATACACCAACTATCATATTTGAACATAATTTTATTCATGTTTGTTTGATTTTTTAAATCCATTATGAGAGGCCACAAGAAGGATCTTTGTTCTTTGTAATCCAAGTACCTAGTACTATTGTAGATCAGCATGAAGACTTAATACGTGTTTGTTTAACACTCATTTATAATGGCAAAAAAATTCAGCAATACATTTCTACTACCTTGCAAACTAGGGATACTATAAAATAATTATTATTATATCTTCTTTAAACCTAGCAGTCTTCTTCCTTAAAGTTCCATGATTTATCTAAAAAAAAATAGCAGGGTCACTGTTAATAAATTTCCTTGACAGTGTCTGATATCCTCTTTAGCATTGCAAAAAAAGAAAAAAGAAATAAAATAAAAAGAAACTTTCACTCCTAAGTATCTTTTGGCAAATGACTTCACATATGCAACCACATCCATCCTTGCAACATTTTGCTCCTGCTCAAAGGGCAGTGCTGGGTCAGAGATGGAGTAAAGGAAACATCTAATTCACCTGCATCCTTTGTGGCCACTTCCCTGGACCTATGTAGGCATACATATCCTGGATTGTCTTATTACTGTAGCATTTCAAAGTGTTTTACAAAATACATTTGCACTCTGTGGTTATAAAAGGAATACTGTTTATTGGAGAAAATTCAGAAAATAAAAATAAGGGGCAAAAATTTCAGCTATGTATAATCTCTGAACATAGGAGAACCCTTGCTAACTGTTTGCAATTTTCCTCCCTCTCATCTTTTTAATATACGGTTGACCTTGAACAATGCAGGGGGCTAGGGACATCAGCCTCTTGCAGAGTCAAAAATCTGCATATAAATTTTGACTCCCCAAAACTTAATTACTAATAGGCTGCTGTTGACCAGAAGTCTTTTTTTTAATGTTTATTTATTTATTTATTTTGAAAGACAGAGCATGAGCAGGGGAGGGACAGAGAGAGAGGGATACAGAGGGTCTCAAGCAGGCTCTGCACTGTCATAGCAGAGCCTGACGTGGGGCCTAATCTCATGAACTGTGATATGATGACCTGAGTCAAAACCAAGAATCAGACGCTTAACCAACTGAGCCACCCAGGTGCCTCTTGACCAGAAGACTTATTGATAACACAGTCGATTAACATATTTCTTATGTTGTGTGTATTATATGCTATATTCTTACATTAAAGTAAGCTAGAGAAAAGAGATGTTAAGAAACTCATAAGAAAGAGATAATACATTCATAGTACTGCACTGTAATAACCTGTGTGTTCACACACATGCAGTTCAAACCCATGTTGTTGAAGGGTCAATTGTACATATAATGGTATAGTTGTTTGTTTTAGTTTGAGGTAATTTTTTCAAACTTAATTTTCTTTATGTGTATTAGGTAAGGGTTTTCTTTCTTTTCTTTTTTAAATTTTTTCTTGTTTGTTCATTTTGGAGAGAGAGACAGAATGTGAGTGGGGGAGGGGCAGAGATAGAAGGAGACACAAAATCCAAAGCAGGCTCCAGGCTCTAAGCTGCTGGCACAGAGTTCAATGTGAGGCTCAAACCCATGAACCGTGAGATCATGACCTCAGCCAAAGTTGGATACTTAACCTACTAAGCCACCCAGGTGCCCCTGTTTTGTTTTTTGTTTTTTGTTTTTTCATGTCTTGGGAATAAGATCATTTTTTTCAAATGATCTTATTTGGGTTCATTTGGGATCTTATTTGGGTTCTCAATGGGTTGAGACAGCATGGAACTCACAGACTTCCAAGGGATTTTAACTGATTTATCCCTAGGTTCGAATCCAGAGAACAAACTTGGGGGCTACCAGTTGAGGTCAACTCAATTCTACTATAAAGAGGTCATTTCCCTCAATGGTTGGGCTATACTAATGTTTCCAACAGGGAGTGACTATAAGGCAGCTACAATCCCCATACACACTCGCTTCTGTTAGTGGTAAACACTACTGATTCAGAATTTGGAACCAATCTGTGGCTGTGACTTTTTTAAAAGCAAGAGTAAGTAGAAAGTGAGATTTCTGTCCCTCTTGGGAGTAACAGGCAGCTGATAATTATGTGTGTTTCAGCCATTTGGGCAATACATACTTTTGACAAAACCAGTCTTGTCAATTCTATAAAATAAGTAGTGCCACAAATTCTTAAAAGGAGAAATGCCCCTCAGACCTAAGCATATCTCCTCTGCAGGGACACAGATGCTGCCATTGGCTCAACCTGAGTCTGTGCTATGGTATTAAAAATGAATTATTTTCTCTTCAGGTTGTTTACCTGTCTATTAGCAGAGAGGTTTTAGCCTTCTCCAGAGAATGTTTTCAGTGACACAAATTCAAGCCCTCCAAACTTCTCAGCAAGCCTTGAGTATGAATGAGGCAGAGGTGAGCATTGTTGCTGATGGTGAATAATTAAATGGCCTCCTTTGCAGCTGCGAGCAAAAGATTTCTATTTAACAGAGGAGGAGTGGCAGGTAGGCAAAGTCATGGAACAACTATTCCTATATGCAGAGGGTCTACCCTTGAAGCCTCAGAAAAATCCCCAGAAGGACATACCGAGGTGGAGCTTGGCCATTAAGGCACAGGATGGAGGGAGAGAGAAGGAGCAAAAGAGAAGGGAATTCGCATTTACTCTATGCCTTCACACAAGGCACTGTGCTAGGATTTATATGGCACAATTAGCTCTGTGCCCCTTAAATGTTATAGAGGGAAGCAATAGAAAATAGCACTTTATAGCTTGAGCTTTGAGGTCAGAAAGAACTGTATTTGACTCTACCTCTGGCTATCTGTGAAGCCTTGGACAATGACCTACATAATCTATGTTGCAATTTCTTCATCTATCCTATAAAACAGGCATTCTATTAATACCTACCTCTCACCGAGATTTTATGAAGATTACTGAGATGTTCCAGGAAAAGCCCTTAGCACAGTGCTTAAGATTCATAGGATACATTTCTGAACTGTACTTATTATGACTATCCCTACCTTAGAGATGAAAACTTGTCTTAGACAGATTGACCATCTTGATCTGAACATACCCCATGTCCTTGATCTTCTGTGCTCATAAAAGTTAAGCTTTTTTAATTTAAACCAAATCATATGCCACGTTGTAGCCTACTTCTCGAAAGTCTTACTTGTATGTACTGTTTTGAAGCTGTGGCCTTCCAACTTTTTTCTCACTTGTTTTACACTATTATAGAAGGTTTTACATTCAGAGGAAGAATTTACCTTTGGAATGTAGCACATTGTTCCAAGCTGCCACAATCTTTTGGTCTTCAGCTTTTGTCAAACACTGACCATACCTTCCAGCTCCAAGTCTTCTGCGATGTCTATTAGTATGCTTTTCACATCTTCATGGCTCATGAAAATGTTGGGCAGATGGAGCTCCACAGGGCATCTCTAGAGATCAACTTTCCTCTGATGCAACGTCTAGTCTTACCACCTTATTTTACAAATAAGTAAACAGGTCTAGAGAGTTTAGATGTCTATATCATACTACACAGTTAGTGAGTGAGCCAGCACCCTTACATTCAGATGTTTATTAAAGGAATAGGCTATTTTTTAAGTCAAGGAGTAAAAATACCAGTAAACATTTCTCTTCTTTCTTGGAAATAACATCTAATAGAGAAAGGCATCAGGTAGTCAGTGCTTGAGAAGGCATTGTGCTATATTCTGGGACAAATCCAAAGATATATAAGTGACAGAATGCTTGCCCTCAAAGAGGCTATTACTCAGTCTGAGGAAATGGTATTTCTTTGGTTTTTATCGTTCTTAACAAGCTAAAGAAATACACATTTAATAGTTAAAGAGTAGCAGGAGTTGCAAGAGGATGAGAATGCCTTATGATGCCCTCCTGTCCAGTGGTCTCTTCCCAGTATGAAGGGCTACTGGCTTGATCAGCAGGCTTGTAAACTGTGTGTATGAAGCTCAGCTCTTCTCTGGCCCTTTGTATACAGTTTTATGTCAGATGATCTATGCAGGAAAGACATTTTGAGTGTGTAAAAGTCCACAGACGTTTCCATTGCAAACACCTGCATTTTATTTGTAAGTGTTATAGGGCTACACATAAACTCCTCATCCTCAGCCTGCAGAAGAGGCACATGGGGAAAAGATATCAAAATTTCTAACAGAGTGGTATCTGATGAAGGAGTGTGGGGCAAACTGAGGGCAAAATACAGGCTAACAATGCCCCCCACCCCCAGGTGGGATATATGTGATATTCCTTGGACACTCCTAGCCGCTCAAGAACAGGGGAAAGGAAAGAAAGCAAATGGTTGACTGATAGAAATCACAGTCATGCAGGACAGGAGTCTTCTTCAGTTTATGGATAAATTAGTAAACTGTAAGAAAATGACAATTTTATCCATATCCTAATCTCCAGAAACCTATAGACTCCATTTCCTGGAGACCGAATATCGCCCTCATCAAGATGTAAGGGGGTTCAAATGTTTGCCATGGTGATGTGGGAAACAAAGGCAAATGAAAAATTAAATTTCCTACTGCCTATGGCCAGCCCACTGACAAGTCCTTGAAATAGGCAGACTGATCTTCCTCTGGGAACTCAGCTGCCTTGATGATGACACTTTGCTGGGGACAAAAGGGAATCTTGGCTTAACATTATTCTGACCCCTCAGGCTCCTGTGAGTCCCCTTAAACACATAAAAATTCCTTTGTAAACCTTCTTTATCTTTAACTCCCAAGTATATGCTGGCAATTATACTCCAAGCATATGGCCCTTGATTTACATCTGCAGGGTCTCATGACTGAGGTTTTACTAAACAGTAATAAATGGCATTTTCCTAACAACAGCTAGTTGCTCAAGGTACTGGAAACATTGCTTCCAAAATTCCTTAGAGATTTATGCTGTCCCTAACCCCCTCCCAACCTAAAGGCATATAATCCATCACTCTTCACAACCCCAGTGCAGCTCTTTCTGCCCATGGGTCCTGCCCCACTGCTTTAATAAAATCACCTTTCTTGCACCAAAGACATCTTCAAGAGATCTTTCTTGGCTGTTGGCTCCAATCCCACACCATCACCCCAAAATCCCACATATTTGTAGGGGAGGGGAGAATTGTATTCTGACACCCAAATGTATACAGTAAGCACCTATGGGAT
Source organism: Panthera uncia (assembly GCF_023721935.1). Classification (NCBI taxonomy): domain Eukaryota; kingdom Metazoa; phylum Chordata; class Mammalia; order Carnivora; family Felidae; genus Panthera; species Panthera uncia. The sequence goes on from NC_064816.1 coordinate 47,652,442, forward strand.
ATGGTATCTCCAGGGCACCACATAATGCACAACTCTCCTCTTCAAAAATAAAATTTTATTACATAACTTAATCATCATCATCATCATAATCATCATCATAATCACTCTTCACTAAAATACGAAAGGATAACATTTATTTTCCCAGACTGTACATCTGCAATGAATATATTATTTTTTCTAATCCCATTTTGTTTTGTTGTTTTGTTTTAGCATTATCTCTCATACTATGCAGTTAAGTTTGTTCCTCTAGTAATATCATGGCACATTATTACTGTTTTATCAAAGTCAACTTCTAGACCGGGTAACTATTCTATGGATGTATTTTCTAGTGCTCGGATTAATAATACTGATGTGGGAAACAAAGGCAAGTTGAGGGCAAAGCACAAACTAACAACCCCCCTCCCTCCAGTGGGTGATATGTGTAACATTCCTCGGGCTTTCCTGGCTGCCCAAGAACAAAGGAAAGGGAAAAACAAATTGTTAACTGATGGAGATCACAGTCATGCAGTAGATGAGTCTTCATCAATTTGCAACTGTCTTAATGATTTACAAGAAAAAGAAATCTCCAGAAACCCATAGATTCAATTTCCTGGGAGCCCTAACATCACCTTCCCCTCCATAGGATAGAAAATCTTATATAATCAGTCACTCCTCACAACCCCAGTGCAGCTCTTTCTGCCCACAGTTCCAGTCCCTATGCTTTAATAAAACCACCTTTTACACTAGAAGACATCTCAAGAATTCTTTCTTGGCCTTTGGCTCCAAACCCCAACACTTCAATCCACATCAATAGCACATGGATGACAAGCTTGTTCTGTATAATAAAGACCATATATTTTAATAGTCACCACTGTTACAAGCTAAGCAATACCATTTGCAGAATATTCACTGCACAGAAACCAAAGTATGGGACACACAATTCCAACAAAGGAAAATGAGTTCTTTCCATTTAAATGACTCAAGTGGTATGCTCACAAGATACTAACATTAACATGGTTTACACTTTCTATGGGTTGACAGCCTTGATATTTTGGGATTGCATTTTTAACAATTTAGAGATATTTCTTATTTCAAACTTAAAAGACTAATTGAGTCTTTTAAAATTTTTTGGATTAAGTTAATTTCAAATGTGTATCATTCATATCATCATAAAAAGCAACCCTACCTGTAATGAGGATTTTGGTTGAAAAAAATGTTATAAATCTGAGCATGACAGAGAAATATTAAATGCCAGTATTCCTGGGTACTGTCTTGGGTGTGTGTGTGTGTGTGTGCTTTGGAGACACTATCTTCTCCAAAGTCCAAACCCAGGAGGCTGAAGATCTCCGTCACCCACCCATTAAAGGCTCTAAATGACATGGCCCAATGTTAAAAGAGCTCTTTTCTAGAGTCTTCTTCCCAAGTTACTCTGTGTTCCAGATGGGTCAGTGTGATCTTGCTACCTCCCCAACATTTCCCATTTGCTTATGCTTTGCACCTGGGAGTCTCTTTCAATCTCTTGGAATGTCTCCCATCATACACTGCAAGATTAACCATACCTGGCTCACACCAATCTTACCCACCCCAAACTCTTGAAGCATGTTCTGTCTCATCAATATTGCAACATTTCTAGCATAAGGAATAAATTGCCCTAATGCATTAAAGTATCTGTATCTGGTTCTGTGTAGAGCAAGTCAATACAGGATCACAAGAGCCCACTGCTAAATTTTTTCACATACCATCAGCCAAGTATATTGTAAGGCAGTGATGCAACATAGTGTTGTAGTTTGAAATTTACCTGGATGGGGATATTTATACCACAGAACTTGATAAGTGCTACAAATCCCCCCAACCACACAAAATAGTGCTAGTTGATAAGTATATAACAACATGACATCAGTTACAAAAAATAAGTTTAAGGACTTTGCAGTCTGACTGCCTATGTGTGAACAACTTACTAGCTTTGTGATTGTGTGCAACTTACTAAATCTCTCTATGCATCAGTATCCTTATCTGTGAAGTGGAGATAAAAAAAGAGTCAGCATTACAAGGTAGAAGTGAAGACAAAAATCAAACATTCATGCAATGTCATAGGTAGGGACACCTGGCATAGTGAATCATTCCATAAATGTCAACTGTTATTACTGTTATCATTATTATTGTTTAGTGGGGAGCAAGAGAGGAAGAGATACTTAAAAATACAGTCAGTCTTAATTGAATAGTCAGGTTTGATTGATAGATATTAAAAAAGAACATTTAGCAAACATCAATTCAATAAAATCCCAAGATATTTTTCAAGAGTAGAAGCTGGGTTTGCTGTTCCACAAGAAGATGGGAAACCATATTAAAAACTTAGATCTAGCTACCAGTACCTACGTGGTACTGTAAGACTCAGCTTTCTCACCAATAAAATGAGGATATAAATATTCATAGCATTATTGAGAGTGTTATGTACATTAAATAGAAAAGGTGGCTGGCACTGGGGTGCTTGGGTAGTTCAGTTGGTTGAATGTCCAACTCTTGATTTCGGCTTAGGTCATGATCCCAGGGTCTTGGAATCCAGCCCCTTGTTAAGCCCCAAGTCAAGCCCCCTGCTGGGCTTCACACTGAGGGTGGAGCCTACTTAAGATTCCTTTTCTCCTCTGCCTCTCTACCTTGCTCTCTCTCTTTCTCTAAGGAAAAAAAGAAAGAAAGGAAAAAAAGAAAAGGTGGCTAGCATAGTGCCTGGCTCATTGTGGATGCCTGATCCTGGTTAATTTCTTTCCTTCCTTATTTCTCCCATAGGAAAATAAGAAAGTCTATACATCTGGTAAGCTTTGTGAACTTTTCATAAACCTCTGCCGTTTGTTACTTGTCCTTAGGTCCTGATTTCAACTAGATTTGTTTTTTAGGACCAAGAGGTAAATTTGAAAGAAATATGATCATTATTTTTAACGACTAAGAAGTCAGAGAGGAAGACGGATGTTCCCAATAACAGAAAATCCTAAAGTCCAGAGGCTGAGCTGGCTTGGAGGAAATGATGATGAATTTTGTTTCAAACACACTAAGTTTGAGACAAGAGAGCCTTGTGATCCAGGCAACTGGAAATACAGGGAGGAATCTAGGAGAAGAGCAAGAACTGAAAATGTAGATATCTGGGGCATTATCAAAGAATAGTTAATAGGAGGAAGGAGGAAGGAATTGGGAGATGAAATGCCAATGGAGAACTGCAGAGGACAGACACTATGGCTGCTAGAACACATGCACCTGCCTTAGAAAGGAGAGGAGAAAAGAGGAGAAACTGCTAAAGGAAAAACCAAAGGCACATATGTAGAGCTAAGAGAATCCCTTCATGGGAAGAGTGGCTATAGTAGAGGTCTGTGCATATAAAGTTGTGTGCGTGCCCAAAGTTACACACCTGTGGGTCTACTGATTTAAAATATCTCAGAGTGGGTCTCCAATACCTGCAATTTTAAGACAGGAATTGGCAAACTTTTTCTAGAAAGAATCAAATATTCTGTAAATATTTTAGGCTTTGCAGGCTATGTGATTTCTGTCACGACAACCTCAACCTTAAGATTGCAATTCAAAAACAGCCATAAATAAAAATATTTAATGAACAGCTGTGGCTATGTTCCAATAAAACTTCATTTACAAAAAAAAGGCAGCCCTCTAAATTTGATCCGAGAGCTCTAATTTGCCAATCCCAGTTTTAAAAAGTTGAGAGCCACTAAAATAGAAAACTTCTATGAAGTCAGGAACCATATCTGTTTGGCTTCCCACATTTCCCCAAGCGTCTAACATGGTACCTGGTACAACCCAATATATAATTGCAAAATGAGGGTCTAGTGAATGGAGAATTGTTCCAAAGCACATTTACACTATAGTGTAAAGGACCAGAAAATAGATTTCAATGAAAAGCCAGGTACACATGCATAGTTGCTGGCAAAAAAGCTTTGAGTTAAAAGACAAATAGACAGAATTACAGATTCAGCCAGCAGAGATTTGGGGAGGGGCACGAGGAGTTTTCTGGCAATCTTGCAGAAACACCAAGTAGGAAATTGCCCATTTCAAGATGCTTTATAAGGTATCAGATACCAAAAACTATTAAAACACAGTGCAGTCTGCAAGTCCCAAATCCTAGAATCACAGAATACTCCTGGTTAAAAAAAAATCTTTGGAGCTGGCCTTTCCCCAGCCACTTGCTGTGCTCAGAAGATGGCATTTTTGTCACATCTCAGCATGACACACAGGGTATTAACCACTCAGCAAGAACCAAATTCTTCCATGAGATCTAATTTGATTAATATACACAGCTCACACTATGTAGTAACCTAATAAAAAATGTAATGACAACAGAGAATGGATTCTAGAGACAAAGTGATGTTTCCATAGGAAAAAATGATCTTGGTCCATGATGGGACCCACTCTTCTCCCTCTTAAGGGAGAGAGGAGTGTCTTTGGATAACCTGACTTGTGATAAACATAGTGGAGGTTTGCTCTAGCTCCTAAGTTGAACAACTAACATTCCTGCCTTTATTTAGATTTTGATTCATTGGAAAGACCTCTACTTTACTGATTTATTTAATCTTACAATACTGAAGCTTCATGAGTTTTGTAATTTGCAAGCCCCTAGTCTTTACTTTCAGATTTATTGCTACTAAATTCTCAGCTTGAACACATTTTTTTAAGAGTCAATGTGCATGTCCTTTGCCAAGCTTTCTTGGCTGGGAGCTAAGTTTTCTCCTGGATGTGAGAATTCACTACTGTATCATCCTTGCATGCAGTTCTTGCTCGCCTGGACAATGTAAAAGGTCCCCACCCTTATGCCCCATGACAAGCTGAGATAAATAAAAGGTGTTTAGAACTTGTGTCCTTAGTCTCTCTCTGCTCACTTTCACTTGCCTGCTGAGTTAGACCAGCTGGGCAACAGAGAGACTCTGGACTCTACTAGTGATCAAAGGACTGTCTCTTAGTCACCTTTATACCTCAGGCCTTAGAGCTCAAACTGCAGACTGAACCACCATGGAGATAAGAAGCAGCCATGGGCTCCTCTCCTCAGGGCCCAGTCAACTGCCACTAAGTTCCAGTCTCATTAATGCTGGCAAGAAAAAAGTATCACTAATCTAAATAAGAAAGAAAAAAAAAACACCTCTTAACATTCTCAAGAAACTAAAGTTCCACATAAGCAGGCAAACTCTTCAAATTAGAAGTCCTGAAAAATCTCCAATATGAGACCAAGTTTCTTTTACTTCTAACCTAACATTCTCTTCTCTATTCTCATAGGAAGTTATTTCATCCCCTTGCCCCATTTGACAATGTCACATGTAGTTTATTGAATGAAAAAAGTTTGTTGGTTGGTTGGACAGATGGGTGGAAGGATGGACGGACAGACAGACAAACAAAATGGGGAAAAGAATGGAAAAATAAGGAGTTAGTCCATTCTCCTAAATTCTTTTTTCTTTGAAAGCCACCATGTACATTGGCATATTAAGGGTGTACCTAGATCCTGCAGCAAAGTTCTCTGTTAAACTAAGTTAACTCAGCACTTCCCCAACTTACTTGCTGGTACAAATTATCTTTCATATAACTTTTTGTCAATCCCTTGGAACTAGTGTTCATGGGTTATATTTTAGAAATTGCTGATTTCCAGAAGTTTTTCAATGTTCATGGCAACATTGTCTTCATCATTTTGTTGGGAAAGAGATTAGGACAGGAAAAGCATTACAAAGAAGCATGTAACAAAACAAGCAAAAAAGTATTGTATTAAAAAAAAACATGCAATAAAAAAAAAACATGCAAAATCATATGTATATCAACTCTATAGCAAGGTGGTAACAGAGAAGCAAAAATTGCCCCCCCAACCCCCCCCCCCCCGCCACAAAATGTGGATGCATGCCATGTAGTTCTGAAGGAAATCAAGTCCCTATTCAGAAACTGCTTCTTCGTAATATCAGGGCCCACTTAGGAGTTCTGGGGTGCTTGTTAGTCCTAGAAACACCTATAACTGGTTCTGACATTGTGCTCATTTTGTCCTTCAAGCAAACTGAGTACTAATTGGGTTTTCAAATGCTAATCAATACACAACTTTATTTTTCCCAGACAATTCAAACCAAATACAGTGTGAAAATTGTAGCTCAATTGCCTCTGTACAACTGGGGAGAAATCAATCTCACGCTTTTCCCACAACAAGCTGGTGTTTATATTCCTTGATTAGCCTTAGTCTCCCCTTTTTCAAAAGTCTACGTTAGCTTCTGCATAACTGCTTTGCTGTCCTCCGAAGTCAGGGACTTGGGTCTTACTGTTTTCAAAATACCTTCAACCTACCAAAGGGATGTCATGTCCACACGATAAATCATTCTTATTCAAAAGCAAAATCAATGCATTTCATCAATAAGAAACCCATAAACAAGTTGAAAACCTGAAATTAGATTGAGATGTCAGGGAACTAGGCAGACAGTTCTAGAAATGTGTTCATACAGTTATCTGTGGAGCACAGGAATCAACTGAAAAGGCCAGTACCTCAATACGCAATATTCAATGATTTATGTTAATGACATGGTGTCTTGTGCAGGTAAATCAAAGCAGCAGCAGTTCAGTATGTGAATCATGTATGTGTGTTTCAGTTTGACATTACAGCTTTGAGGAGATATGATAGTAGTTTACAAATATTTGAAGTACGATTATGTGGGGTAGGGTGCTTTGAATACCTTACTTTCCTTCTTATTAACCTGTGAGGAGCAGAAAAAATTTGCCTTGAAGATTACATAAATTATTTTTTTATTCTGATACTGATAGCTTTAACTTGAATTCATATGTCAGATTTCAGTCACTTGCCCTCCCTGACTGCCTCTTTAGTTTAGGATCCTGAACAAAGATTATACTTAGATACTCCATTCCACAAGAATGGATAGATTTATTTTTCTATCACATTTATGTCAGCGTTTTGTTTTGTTTTCCTGTTAGTCTCATTTAAACAAATTAATTCAATAGCAGTAATTCGGAAAGATTAACCGTAAAGCAAATTGCTTTACCAATGCCAAATACAGAACTCTGCCTTCTACTTGAGTATGTGCTTGAAATGCAAAATCACAAATATTCATTTTATGCAAATGTGCCTAAATTGATGTCTATTAAGATGTATGTTATTGTTCAAGGATGAAATCCAGTAACTATTGACAGTCATTAGATTAATCTGCTAATTTCAACCCAAGTCGAGGCCAAGAAAATGCCATTAATGTTACCATCTTTCTTACTTCATTATATCAAAAATTATTAAGAATAATAATTTAAAAATAAAGAAACTCCAACAACTCACACAGTTTAAGACTCTCCAGAATCTGCCCCCAACCAATCATTTCACTCCTAAATCCCACAATTCTTTATAGCTTTATTTGCTCTTGTAAACACATTGTACCACATTTGCGTCCAATAAACAAACACTGAACATTGTCCCATTGGCTGGCCCTGCATTTCTTCTAGGGCAAGGTTGATCCACATCCACACTAATGTAAGTTCCATGAGAACAGAGATGTGTTGCTAGCCTGCTTCCTTGGTTGTAGCTCCTGTAGCCTAATAGATAACAGAAAAGATCTCTCTCCATTTCTCTCTCTATATGTATTATATTACACACACACACACACACAAACATATATATATATATATATATATATATACACATATACATATACATACACATATACATATACATATTGAATCACAAGTCTATACATGGGTTAAAAGATAATGGACATTAATAATAATAGTAATAGGCATCAGAACTACAGCATTGTAGACTCCACGTGGTACCATTATCATGTTGTTAGATGTGGATTTGGGATGGGTATGAAACAGTTACAGAAAATTACTGCCACCATACAGGATGACAACTAGTATGTCACATGTTTCCTTGTCCTCATGCTTTTCCCTGGGAGTGGGGGGGGGGGCAGCCACATTTGAGGCCAAGATCCAGTCTCAACCTACTCTTTCTACCACAATAAACAGGCACATAACCATTCCTTTGGCAGGGTGTCTTACAAACTCACATATTGTCTCAGAAATTGAGTAAGAAGCCATTTTCACAACCTATGAGCCTAGCTGTGGGTACTTCACAGCACATAACTGGAGAAAAGCAAATTCTGTCTGGCAATACAATTGATCATTGCTTAAAATGAGCTTCAGGCAATTCAATAAACAGATTAAGAAGTGAGGTTTACAATTCAAGAATGTGACCTCTGAATGCACACAAAAGAGGGTCAGAATTGTGTTATGGAACCTTAGAGGAATAGCTGAGTGTCAACAATGAAAGTCAAAGAAATTTAAATCCAGTCAAGAAAGCTCTAACTAGTCAATGCCAAAGGTTTTCATCACCTCTTACTGAGGAGGAAATTATAAATGTTTCATTTATTGCATGGATAATTATCGTAATGCATAAAGAATCACACACTGTTGATTCCATAGTATGGATTCAGTTATTTGCAACTAGTCCTTTTATAATACTCATCAAGTTCTATGGTTAACTTGGTGAACTTCTAATTTGATCATTATAACCCAGATCCTGGTGCCTACATTGGGAAAATAATTTGTACTCCTTATCCAAAATGCCTTAACATACTTATGAAGGAAAAGTAAAATCCCATTATAAGAAGAATGTGCTGTTACAGGGGATGAATGTTTGGGCAGCAAAAAACAATTCTTGTAAGTCCAGGATACAGACTGCCCACTGAAAAGCAAGCATTTGATTCATTTCAGAACCAGCACAGAGGCTTGAAAACTGCAAATACTCCCTATATATCAGGATTAACATATTTTTATACACACAACTTGTATTCATGCACAAGGGAAGAATACAACTCTGAGAAACTGCACCAGGGGAGAGGCCAATTAATATTGCCCACTACATGTTGGCTGCCATACATAGAGCCAAATCAGTATAAATAATTAAAGACATGTTGGAGTCTAAAGGATTAAATTTTAAAGTGTAGGTTGAAAGGCTATTATTGGAAAATCAAGGACGGCTGTCTCTTCTCAAGTGGAATAGGTAGTTTATCTTTCTGGCTCGGCTCTATCATTGAATTTTCATTATTGTGACCCTTGATGGATGTAGGCAGACAGGTACTAAGGATACAGAACTATATCACCTACTCAAAGGAAACATATCTTAGTCACCTGCTGTTTCACATCACACTGCTTTCTACCATTAGATCTGCACAGGACTAGCATTGTCTGGCAGGGTCTTCATGCCCTAAGGTAGATCACACTGATCTATGGCTATTTCTAGGTGTTCACCCTTTTTTGTATCATGAGAAAAAAAAACAACCTTCTTTTCCATTTTAAGTTCATTACTACTTGTATTAATCTTTCAGGGCTTCCATAACAGAATACCACATACTGAGTGGCTTAACTTTATTTTCTGACAGTTTGGGAGCCTGGAAGTCCAAGACCAAGATTTCAGCAGGGTTAGTTTCTGCTGAGACCTTCTCTCCCTGGTTTGCTCATGGCTGCCTTTGTGCCGTGTTCTCACATGGCCTTTTCTCTGTGTGCACCTACTCCTGGTACAAAGACACCAGTCTTATCGGATTAGGACTCCACCATTATAAGCTCATTAATCTCAAATACCTTTTTATTTTATTTTTAAAAAAATGTTTAATGTTTATTTGTTTTTAACAGAGAGAGGGACAGAGTGTGAGCAGAGGAGGGGCAGAGAGAGAGGGAGACACAGAAACCGAAGCAGGTTCCAGGCTCTGAGCTGTTAACACAGAGCCCAACACGGGGCTCAAACTCACAGAGGGCAAGATCATGACCTGGATGCTTAACTGACTGAGCCACCCACATACCCCTCAATTACCTTTTTAAAGGCACTATTTCCACAGAGTCACATGGGGGTGGTTAGGACTTCAACATACAGATTTGGGGGACAAAGCTCAATCCATAATACACTTTGTGCAAAACTGAAACATGAGATCATGTAGAGGTATTGGCTTCTATCATGCAATTATTATCTAGATCTGCTTGTGATAAACATGTTTTCAGAGATAATATTGAATATATTTAACAAGAAATGCAGCCTGGGACTTGATCAATCAGAACAGATGCTGGAGCAAGGATTTGGGGTCCCGATAGTGCAGGATCATGTAGACAGCCAGCAGTGTTAGGGAGAGGGCTGTGGGGCTTGTGGTAACAGTACAGACACATTTCAATATATTAAAAGCCAGTGTGCTTCCTCAGGTCCAGAGGGCTTTGTTGTCACTGTTCATTTTTAAAGGGATGATCTTTCTCTTTTTATGTTCTTACATACATAATAACTTAACCTATAAAGTGGCCAAATTATGATCATATAGATTGGAAGGCAGTCTGCATTCCTGTACTTTTTAAATACTAAATACATATTTTGTACTCTGCAGCTGCTGCTGCTGCACTTTTCTTTTCCTGCTGCCACTTTCCTATCATGATTGGAAAGCAACAAAAAGCGGCAAGCTCTACAAATAACCCTGACCTCACAAATGAGGCAACAGAAACATGGTGTCAAGAAGATCATTCTGTGTTGTGTTAGCGGGTTCCAACACTGTCTTTTAGTTTTGAGACTGTTATCTGTGTGGTGGCGCACTTTGTATTTTAGTGGAGACAAGCCTTCATGTCTCTTCATCTCTACTGTATCTTTATGAATAATTTTTCTAATATCACATTTCTCTAAGTTGAGTGCTTTGTAAACCCAGTGAGCAACTGTGTCTCATTGCCGATATGACAACATCCCATGTGCCTTTACCACTGGCCACTGAGATCCATGGGAAGGAACTATTGATAAATGCTAAGCTGAGAGGATAATCAGACTATATATGAATTCTCATTCTGTTATTTTCTGGCACTGTGCTCTGGAACACCACACTACGTAATAAATATTTCTAGTTTCTGAAGCCATGGCAGTAAACAAGACCAACAAGGTTATTGCACCTGTGGGGTTGAAATTCTAGTGATGTTTCTATTCTTAAACACATTACTAAGTCCCAATGAGCTTCAGATGTAAAATGAAGACTTACAGATCTTCTCACTAAGATTACATAAATATTCTCCCTGGATAGAGTCTATTTTTATACTCACAATTTTATGTTTAGATCATTGATCTGATCCATTTGTTCCCAATTCACTTATACGGTGTGAGAAATGGATAGTAATTGTATTTAGTCAATAAGGTCATGCCACACTAGAGAGGTATGGGTTTGGGACTGGATATTGATGATGTTTCAGGTGATCAATAAAATGTTCACAGCCCCCCTTTCCCCTTCTGAATATGGAACTGTATTCACCAGAGTCCAAGCAGGAAAACAAAACTGCACCAGGTAACTCAACAGAGCGGACCAAAAATGAGAAATTAGTTATTTCGATGTTCAAAAGAGAAAAAAAAAAAGAAAAGAAAAGAAAAGAAAAAAAGAAACATGGAAAGGGGTGGCAATCTAGAGATGATAATCTGGAGGAAGCTCCTACGACCTCAAGAACTGGATGGACAAAGGATGGAGAGAATGTTAGAGGAGCCCAGGGGAAGGTGCCTCCAGCAGAAACATTGGAGATTTCTGGAAGGCACCTACCCCCAAAGGGGATAACTAGGTAGTAGAAGCCAGAACCAAGGCAACCACTGATGGAACACTACTCTAAGAAGTGAGAGGGGAAAAAATACTCTTGCTTCCTGCCTCTTCCTGTCTTCCAAGACCTTGCTAATGCCTACACTTTCTGAGTCAGCAGCAAAGTTAGAAATGTAGTTTGAAAGGTCAGTCTTCCTATAATAAAGAGAGGAGAATCAGCAAGGGAAGGACCTGAAGGGGAAAAAAACAAAACAAGCAAATGACCAGAACAGGAACCAAATGAAAATTAAGTCAAAGGAGACTGATGGAAATCAGAATACTAAATTTAATGCTGAGAAAGCTCTTCGGAGAATATGACTTCAGTTTGTGGGCAAACCTGTTCCCCATGATTTCCCTGAATTAGATAGATTTACCTACCCTGTACCAGACTGAGCTGGACAGCCAACGGCCACCCCTCAGAGGTAGGCAGTTCATTTTGTTGATGAAGTGTACATTAGTCAGAAAGATATGGTCTATATAGTCATTTTCTAATGCATGGAAATTAATTCACTACCTTTGCCAATATCACAGGAATCACCTTTGGGAAATTGCAAGTATAAAAAGACTAGACTTTCAATCACAGGTTATGATGTCTGTCAAATCAAGGCAAAGTGCAACCAAAAGCTTTGCTTTAGAAATAAGAGAAAATTATATGATAATTTTTAAACGACTTGTTTGACTTTGTGTTTCTATGGTGACTGTGGAGAGTTCAGAAGCAACCAATTTCTTGGGAATGTACTAAGAACTACATTTAATAGTGAAAGGAAAGAAGGCCAAGGATTTGTTTTATATGCTTAAACTCAAGGTTACAGTCAGTGGAGGTGTGGAGAATGCACTGAATGGGCAGGAGATGGAGGACAGGGTATTTATCAGTGCATTAAGAGTAATGCAGACAGCAATGACAAGGCTTAAAATGGCAGTGGTGGCTCAAATGAGGTTCATTTCCTAGGACTTCTTATGGAACCTTTTATTCTTCATGGTTCTTGCATACACCATTCATGTCTTACTCTGGGATCACACATCATTCCTACTACTGCTCTCCATTCTCCATACCCAGACTAATGAATCACACCATTGCTTACCAGAGAGCTGGACACAGCCTCACCATTTCTCTCCACAGAGCACTCCAGAAGCTACTCTCATTCATGCATATCAGCAGCTATCAACATAAATTTTAATCCCGGGCTGCCACTCTGGTGTATCTTCTTTCTTAAATGACAACTTCATCTCATTTATTCCAAGTCTCAGTTTCTTCTTATAAAAATTTAGTATGCTACTAACTATCCTATAGTTGTTAAAGTTTTAAATGAGGTAAAGAAATGTCCCTTCTGCCAGGCCAACCATGTAATAGACATTCAAAAAATGGCTCTTAACCCTATTGTTAGACTGAAGCCTACTGACATGGGAAGTCAAGATGTGATGGTGCCTTTGTTCTTCCCTTCTTCTTTACCTGATCTACTTTCTCCTCTTTTCAAATCCAAGTTCACATTTGGCTTCCTCTAATTGCCTCCCTCTCCCACCCCAAGCAGTATCATGATTGATCTGTTTACATGCATGTGCCTTGGACCAGCTGGGGAGTCACTAAAAGCTTGGTTTCATGATTTATCTCTGTATCCCAGCTTACTTGAACATTTTAAGTGCTCACTAAACAATTTAGTAAGAACCTAGATTTGCTTGGTGAGTGAATTCCCAGCATAGAATCTAGGAGCTGTAGCCACTCTTTATGTGTGAGGGTGTAGTCCTTGGAAAACAAAAAGAGCAAATATGATGAGCAAGTGAGTTCTCTGTTTCCATCACTGTAAGAATAGAAGGCTTTCTAGAAATGTTGAAAGGATTTTACAAGATAACTTGTACACAGTGCTCATCACTGAGCATGGGACCAGTAAGCATTCAAGAAGTATTAGCTACATGGGCTTAATTAGAAGCTATATTCTAGTGCTGCCATCAGAGTTGGGGCCAAACTAATAGTCCTTTCCTACTAAATTCAGATGAGCTACCTGTATTCCCTGAGGGTTGGACAAGCATTCTGACAGCTTCAGGGAGACCAGACAGAGGGCCAGATGGGGGACAGTGTTCCTTGCAGTTAGCCTTCACAGTAGTCACCTCACCAGGGGAATGCTAAGAGGAACCATGACTGAAAGTTGTATAAATCCAGATCCTGGGAAGATTCTTCTTACAAAATTTCCTGTTCTCTATGTTCCAATGAGTGTGCACATTTTTTAAGTAAAGCAAAACCATTAAAAATCAAATTTATTGGGGCTTTTGGTTGGTTTATTTATTTGCTAGTTTGCTTATTTGTTTACTTAAAGGTTCTGCATTGCAGACGGAAGTTACCTTAAGATGACTATGTAAAGTACCCCCAGACTGGATAGAATTCAGCCAATCAGGAAAGAAATCAATCTGTGTGGCCTAAGTAAGTAGATAGAGAGATAGATGCAAAAGTGGTAAGGATTGATGATCAGTTGTTTGTGAAGCCTATGTGAAAAACAACCGGTGCCTGGGTGCCTTAGTCAGTTAAATATCTGATTTTGGCTCAGTTCATGATCTCTGGGTTTGTGAGTTTGATCCCTGCGTGGGGCTTGCTGCTGTCAGCTCAGAGCCTGCTTCATAGCCTCTGCTCATGCTCTCTCTCTTAAAAAATGAATAAACATTTAAAAATAATAATAATAAAAGAAAGGAGAGCAACATAATAGAGCCCTCTGTTTCCCGAAGGACAGCTCTAGGGAAACTTCAGGTTATGCCTGAAGTAGAGGTTATGCCACCTCTACTTCTTAATGTTTTTCTTTGAACCAACTCACTTTACATTTTTTATTTTAGAAAGGAATTTTATATAGCTACTGTAAATAAAAAAAGCAGTATCACTTCTTATACAGAAAAAGGCAACTGTGAACATAAATTCAATGGAAGCAAAGTTATGTTATTAAATGTAGCAAAATTTAATGAGGCTCAGGGTCTCTGTTCAACAAAGATTACCAAGTATACATAGGTACAGGCTGACACTGAACTAAGACCATCTCCTTGTTGGAGTGTGAAAGAATGAAATAGGATTGAATAGCGAATGATTCTTCCAGCATGAAACCCTCTAATCTCATCTGAAGGATCACCAGTAAAAGTCTTGGACTTTGGTGTTGGTGCATCAGAAAGAAGAAAAAAAACTAGGTAGTTACCTCAGTTCCACCATTACTAATTCACTGTTCCACTTCATGTAGGAACTCTCTCTCCCTGGACCTCAGTTTACCCATATGTAAAATAATGTAGAGTTAGACTCTTCCATTAGGTACAGGTAAAAACCTGCAGTCTCCATCATCACTCAGTTCTCCAAGGTAGATAAAGTAAGTAGAAATGCAATGCAGTCCTGAAATAGTTAGTTCTTAAATGGATTAAATATCAATGTCAGTAATAATATGATAAAGTACTATCTTGTTTTAATTGCTCTGTCCCAGCCCTTCTGAAGGCAGACGTGAACCCACCAGGTTTTAAAAGAAAAAATCCTAGAGTAGATATACCATGACAGTGAGAACTGTGTGTTATCTGATCATCTGGGGCTCAAAAATAAGCATGATACTACTAGGAAAACAGACATATCTTGTAAACATTGGGCTAAAAATTGCAGGGGAAAAAGTCTTGATTAATTTTACCAATAATAATTCAATTCAGGTTTAAAATCCCAAAGGCAGCTCCCAAGGAAATATCTCATGTTAGACTTCAACAATACAAGATAATAGATGATGTTCATTTAGTTCTATATTACAAGGGCCCAGATTTTAATTACAGATGGTGTTTTCAATAGGTTTAGCATATCATTTCTCCCTGATCACAAATGTCAGCACAAACCAGTGGCCCCAGATTAGTCTGGCAGATTTCCCTCAGGCACAGTCATTAAAGGGAATGCTTGCCACCAAGGCAAGATGGTCATACATGTGCAGATAACCCATACTCCCTACCCCAGGCAAGTCTAGTCTGGGCTTCTCAAGGTAAAGATAGGTCTGGGGTTGGGTACAAAGCAGGATTATATTTATGCAGGTGAAGGGATGGATATGCAGCTCTATTCTCTCTGAGGTTGCAGCTTTAGTTTTTATCAAGCCTTCTAGGAACAAAAATGGGTGAATGATGAGTCTTGTTTGTGAAAGAAGATGAAACAGTCACTTAGTCTTTGTTATAAATCAAAAGGTGAAGCACAGGATGGCTCTGGTCTCCTGAAAAAGAAGTAGAAAATAAACTTTTTCTTCTTAACACAACAGAGACCAAACCCAAACAAAATCATCTTTCTCTTTATTCTCAGAAACCTTTTCAATGACACCTGTCCATAACCTTCTGTGTGTAAGTACAGAGGTACTACCAACAGTGACAAGTGGGGAATTTTCTGGAATTTTAAAGAGGAGGGAGGACAAAGTCCAAATGGACACATGTTGTGTTTAGCAGTCTATTCTTCCTTTCCTTTTGAGAACCCATACCGCCCTCCTTTCCATATAATAATTTCTTTTTTTCAATATTTAAAAAATTTTTTAATGTTTATTTATTTATTTTGGAGAGACAGAGACAGAGCATGAGCAGGGGAGGAGCAGAGAGAGAGGGAGACACAGAATCTGAAGCAGGCTCCAGGCTCTGAGCTGTCAGCACAGAGCCCGACGCGGGGCTCAAACCACAAGCTGCGAGATCATGACCTGAGGCAAAATCGGATGCTCAACAGACTGAGCCAACCAGGCGCCCCTCCATACAATAATTTCTGTTGGGACCAACAGAACACTACCCACATCACACAGAAACCACTAGCTCTTTCGGTAAAAAACTGGACATATGACCTCCTGAGCTGGCCAATCACATCTCTGGCCCCTCTAAAAATGGCATTTGGTTCAAGATTTGGACAGCTTGATAGGACATTTGGTTCAATGTCCTATCAATGTCCTTGATAGGCATTTGGTTCAAGATTTGGACAGCAAGATAGGACAGCGTTGAAGCTTGATAGGGAAGGTGTATGGTTCTTCTAAGGGTAGCTCAGGAGGAAGTACCCAACATCACTGGTAGCAAGATTTGGACAGCAGAGCCAATACAGTTCTTTCATAGGTTTAATATGTAAACATTTGAAGAAAACAGTTGTGTGTATCAGTCAACTTAGGTTCAGTTATGCTACTGTTACAAACTCCTCAACTTCAGTGACTTTCAATGGCCAAGGTGTCTTTCTGGCTCCAAATATTATGTTAATGAAGTGAAGAAGTATAATTTTCACACAGAGAGAAGTACTACAAATTATATGGCCAAATTTGATATCAATGAGTTAGGAAGTGTATAATCCTCCCACAACAAATATTTTGAACACATAATGTATATAGCTTATTAATATCTGCTGGGGATAATAAGCTACAAGAATATAGATAAGGAACTTTCAACAGTCATGTTACTCACTGGGAGAGAAACTATCAGATAGGGGTTTTAATGGAACAATTACAAAATATTGCACCCATCCATCCCCAGGAGAAACATGTGATCCAAGTATAGAGGATTGGCATTGGCTATCACTCTGGTAACTTGGATCGAAACTAATGGGCATTTAACTCAATTAGGGTAAATCAGTGAACTGGCTTCCCTGGGGTTGAATGAAAGAGAACAGAGTCAAGGTTCCCTTTCCTCTAGGACTTCTAAGATGTAAGATGTGATTTCCAAGATGTTGGATGGATTTTAATTTGCCATATGAGAAACGCCTGTCCTTTAAGTGAAACCAAATAGGGACAAACGACAGCGAGAGAGACAAAGGTAAAGAGAGATATGAATCCGTGTCCTGAGTATCTTCAATTCGAGTTCCAGTCTCCAAAGCTTACTTGCTATTGCTTACTGAATTTATTTCCAGAATCCTGTGGGCTTTCTTTTCCAGCCCACAAGTTAATAAATCCTCTCAGTTTCTCTCTCATTTGTTTCTGTTTTTTGTTTTGTTTTGTTTCATTTTGTGATTTAAAGTTTACCGATTTGAGAGAGTTCTAATATAAAACTTAGGTTTGGGAGAAGTTAAATACTTGATCTATAACCTGACATACAAGGTCCCTGTTGAACTGGCTCTATTATCTTTCCAGATAAATCTCTTGGCCCCTTAGCCCACTTCACATCACCAACATGGAAGTGCTGGATTTTCCCCCAAGCACTTTCTACTTCTTCTCAACTTGGGAACTCTATATTCTGTTTCCAATCTCTTTGAACTCTTCTGTTCCCTGGGAGTGTTCTGAAGAGAGGAAATCTCAAATATTTGTTGAATGGATGAACATCAAATATCACTAGCTAGAAAATAAATATCTGGATCTAGAACCTGTAAGTTCTAAGAGTACATATTTAAATATTCTAAATACTATTAGAGTATTTAAAAATGTCTCCAAAGTATATTAAGTACCATAAAGTGTAACATTGTCAAATTGCTTCCTCTTCCCTGGAGCAAATTTCTGATTTTCAAAAGACCTGAGGATGAAGGAAGATTCTCATTTTTCAGAGAATATGGGCAAATGCATACTTTTATCTTCTTTGAAAAATCTAGATTATTCAAATTTGTCTAATTTTGTCTAACCACCTAAAAATAGGTAAACATCACAGTAAAGCTACTCAGGGCAAGTAGGCTCCTATAGCTCCCACTATAGCCCCTTGCTGGAATGACTTCCTGTCTATACTAAATGATGTTTCCAAGATGGCTTTGAGTTCTGCAGATGACCTAGGTTCAGCCAGGTTGAGACACCTCCCTGAGACTCAGAATCTAATTCTGAGCAATATGATGAGGTGACAACATGCAGGGAGAGTGGAGCTTCTGCAAAGCTTGATAGGGAAGGTGTTTGGTTCTTCTAAGGGTAGCTCAGGAGTAAGTACCCAACATCACTGGTAGCAAGTGACATAAAGGGCAGGGTAGGGGTTTCACTCAGAACATTCCATACTATGATTGAGCATTTCTCCTGGTCATATGACCTTGGTTATACAGATACAAGCCTAGGTCCTGATCCTTGTGGAAATGCGGTAAGCTATCTAATGCTCTGTGATTCTTTCCTTCCTGCTTAACCAGCATAAGTTGATTCCGTTATCTGCAAGAGCCTTGGTCTTCCTCATCACTTTTCACAAAATAACTTTAACCTTACTACCCACAGAGTTTATCTGTGAATTATTGTAATTGCCCCTGAAATAATAGTGTTTCTGGAGATGAGAAAGCCAGGGTTTGGGGAAATGCACCAACCCATAATAAGTCATGTCAAATAAAGAACTATTTTAATGAAATGCTAGGGTGAAGGTACCCATCACATACTATGCATCACCAAGAAACAGATTTACAGGGTGTATTATTTCTATTATATTTTCCTCACGGAAAGGTTTTTCCCGCCCTAAATTATTATAGAGCATGCTACCTGGTATATTTGTTTTTGAAGGAATGATTTTGAAACCAACATTAGTGTGTAAAATAAACACATGGGGAGATTTATACGATGAGGGGCAAAGTATTAAATTATATTTGAGTTAACATGAATGGATAGAGAATGTCAACATTCTTGAATTAGAGCTTGGAGGCATTCATCTCACTTCCCAGAGAATATAAGCAAATACATATTTATGTCTTCTTTGAGGATCCTAGATTATTTAAATTTGTCTAATTTGGGGCTTCCTTTTACCTCTGAACATATGCTATCTATTACAGGATCCTGACAGCAGCCCTTTATTTAAAAATTAATGTCTTGAATAGCAGTCTTTACATAGGTTCAAATAAAAAATAGGCACTTATCTACTTAATTTAGTTTTATGCTGCAATGAATTTCAAATACCTCCTCTCTTTTTACTACTACATCATTGCAGCAGTATGTTTTTTAAAAACTTAATTGCTTTAATGTTAGATAAACGTTTCACCGAACTTGTATGCTAGCAGAGAAGGACTAGGAATATAGGACTAATCAAAGCAGTGAACTGGCTACTTACCTATTTGGAAGTAAATATTTAAATTTAGTATAAATAGTGACTCTTTAGGCCCTCTTGTTTTCTTAAACTGTTTTTTCTGTTTTTATTAATTTTGAGAAATAGATAGAAAGCAAGCAGGGGAGAGGCAGAGAGAGGGAGGCAGAGAATCCCAAGCAGGCTCCACATTGTCAGTGCAGAGCCCTGTGTGGGGCTCCAACTGATGAACTGTGAGATCATGACCTGAGCTGAAATCAAGAGTCAGACACTTAACAGACTGAGCCACCCAGGTACCTCCAAGGTCCTGTCGTTTCCTAATGCAGTCTCTCTTTTTACTTCACAGTGCATCCATGGATGGGACATGCAGCAGCCCCTTAGCAATCATCTGGACTAACCAGATCTTCTTACAGATTATGATCTAAAGTTACACAATGGGCAGGCAGCAGGTTCTTGTCTCTCTGTTCCATGACTTCCAAAGACAGACACTTTCCCCCTCTCTCCATCCCAGAAATCTGCCTTCTGGGATGCAGAGTCACAACTATCACTTTTCCTCTTGATACCCCTTCCTATTTCCTCTAAAATTTTGCTACAAAGAATGAGGAAGCCAATGGCCTTACCTATCATTGAACTGGACATCAGTGACAAAACTTTGCTCAGGGTTAGGGCCTGATTTTTCCCATAAGAGCAGATATTTTCATCTGTTTTTTCTCTGCTCTATTCTCCAGTACCTAGAAGGGTGTCTATTAATTAATAAATACTGAATGAAGGACTGATTTTTTGAATGAATTAATTAATGAGTAAATAAATGGATAGATGAATGAACACATGAGTGAAAGAGGCAGAGGGAGATAGAGTAAGGTAAGAATAAAGGATCCACACACAAACTGGTGAAGCCCTCCAGGCACCAAACCCACCCAACTCTAACAGAAAGGAGAAGAGGAAGGGCCAAACCAGGGCTGACTCGAGAACAGACATAAATGCCAGCAAAGAAGGTTGTGACTGGGGCTCATTTCTCCATTGAGCATCTCTTTCCCCTTCTGGTTATCACTTTTCTCTCTTTGCTGAACAATTCATTTGTAATAGACACGAATATACTCTTAGACCAAAAGGGTGAACCAAACATACTTCCTGGATTGAAGGAGCTTCCTACCTGGGGAGGAACTGAGATCCAAATCCAGAATATCTGTTCTCTAATGTCCTAAAAACTGTGCCTTCAGGCAATGTGGAATAAGGCAATAACAAATACATGCAATCATGAGTGTAAAGCTGGGGAGGGGATGGGAAAAGATGAAAATCTAAGAAAGGTCATTAAAAAAGAAGCAATATTCAATGTGGGCTTTGAAAGATGAGTAAAAGTTAATGAGATGGACAAGAATAGATAAAGGGTGAAAAGCATTTGGGGCAGAGGACACTCTTTGAACCAAATCACTCCACACACCTGTTCCTGGCCCTCTCTCAGTTCCTCTCAGCTACCCCCAGACTCATGAAATGGCACTGCCATAAGGTAGTGCCATCATCATCCCCTTTTCCTTAACACTTTCCCCATCAATATTCCTGGTCTATTTTAGCTTCTAAATCAGTGTCTGATGGTAACACCCCCCTGAATCTCTATCACCATCCTGGTTCTTGCTACAATTAACTTTCAAGTGGCCTTCTAATTCATACTGGCAGTGCAATCACCTCATTTTAAAATAGACAAATCAATTTATTTCCCTACTTCAAACATTTCAAAGGTGTTGTGGACTGAACTGTGACCCTCCCAAATGTATAAGTTGAGGTCTTAACCCTCAATGTGACTGCATTTGCCCATAGGGCCTTTAGGGATGTAATTAAGGCTAAATGAAGTCATAAAGGTAGGTGTCCATATACGAAGAGGAAAAGATGCCAGGAGCGCACAGAGGAAACAGAGGAAAGGCTGTGTAAGGACACAACAAGAAGACAGCCATCTGCAAACCAAGCCAGCCTTGATGGCACCTCGATCAGCCTCCATAACTGTAAGAAAGTAAGTGCCTGTAGTTCAAACCACACACTCTGTGGTATTTGTTTTGGCAGCCCTAGAAGACTAATATAAATAGGTGTCCATGTTTCTTATCCAAATGTATCTAACATCCAAACACCTTAATATGGCCAGCAAGGCACCACTTGGTCTGACCCTCACCTCTGTCTCATGCCTCAATTCATACCACAATCCCCTCACTCTATGGTCTTCAAAAACAGAAGTCCTTTCTACTTCCTTATGTATTCCTGACTTTGCTGACTTGGTCAAATCTCTTGATTATAGGTTATCAGTGCTATGCTCCTGCTCCCTTCTATTGAACAGTATGGTAATTTGATTAATGTGTATTTCCTTCACTAGAGGTCAAGCATCATGACAGCAGGAACCACACCTGTTTCTACTACCATGGTATCTTGTGCTTAGCATCTTCATACTTTGGCATGAAATTGCTGCTAATATTTGTAGGATTAATAAACAAAGAAGTTTATTAGGCCAGTTTAGTCAATGGAGAGTATGTTAGTTGATAAGAGCATATGAGCCAGAAATGAGAACAGATGGCTGTGGTTAAATTGTCATGCTAAAGAATATTGGCAAATTTCAGAATTCTGAAGATACCAAGTATTACAGAGAGTACAGAGACATAGACCTCTTTAACATTTCTGGTGAGTGTATCAAATGGTATAATTGCTTTGAAAAACTAGCTTGGCTTCAACTTCTAAAGCAGTATTTCTCAACCAGGGATGATTTTGCAACCCCGCACCTAGTCTTACTTGGCAATGTCAGAGGCTATTTTTGGTTGTCACAACTGGGGTGCAGATGCTACCAGCATGCAATAGGTACAGGCCAAGGGTGCTGCTAAGCATCGTACACTGCACAGGACAGCCCCACAACAAAGAGCCATGTGGCCTAAAATGTCAATAATTCCAAGTTTAAGAAACGCTGTACCAAGTAAAATAGTCAAATATATTATGACAGAGCAATTTCACATCTATATACTCAATGCTTGCTTATATGTTTACAAGAGGAGACATTACTGTTAATCTACTCGCATGAGAAAAAAATAGAACTACATCATACACCCATTAATAGGAGAATAAACAATGGTATATTCACCCAATAGAATATTATGCTGCTGTGAAAACAAATGAACTAAAAGGGTATACAACAAGCTCAATGAATCTTAGCAACATATTATCAAGTGGAAAAAAAAACTTAATTATACCTTTTTATAATGTTAACACCAGTTCAACGTATATGTTATAGTTTTATAAACATATAAAAGTATATTTTACAGAAGTGTAGAGAGGCATTAAAGCTACCAAAAAATGTAAGAAAGGATTGATGAGCTCAAGATTCAGGACAGGGGTTTTTCAGTTGTAAAATGACAGGGGATATAGTGGGAAGGGAAGTCATATGGTTAGTGTAGATTAAAGTGCTAGCTTTTGCTTGGGGGTGGTAAGTTTGTAGATGCTTATTATATTATTAAAAATCACTAACTAAGTAGATTAAAAAAAACAGATCATGCACAGATTAATAATAAGAGTGTATTGTGAATCAAGGAATAAGATAAAATCAATTCCAACTGGGGACCAATTTAAAAGCAGAAAATTCCCTGATATAGACTGGGGGGTTGGTTCTCACAGAATGTTCTGCCTTGTTATAGGAAGAGCCTTTTATATGATTTAAATTGGTCGTCTGCCTATGATGTCATTTGCAAAAGAACATCTGCCTCTAAAATAAAATAAATGAAAAGTTTGAAAACACTACTGTAAGTGAGAAGTCACTGAGTGTTGTAAAAAGGAGGTGGCAATATCCTAAGATCTGTGACATGAAAAATCACACACTATAAAAGGGAGGCCCCTCTAAGAGATGTTCACATTTCAGGGAAGAGGGTAATAATAGGCTCTGAAGAAATGACTCACAAATGGCATCAATTCAAAAACCAATGACAAGAAGGAATGGGAAAGGAGATACTTTAAGATACCTCCACCCCAATCTCAGTATGGAAGGTTTTAAAAAGAGACGGGAAGAGCCAGATATAAACATATAGTCAAATCCTTAGTAGTGTGGTACTTTAAAATACCAACATATGAAGAAGCTAGAAGCCACCTACTCTGTCCGCCTGTCTGCCTTCTTGCCTTTCTCTATCTTTTCAAAAGTCGTTAGGGTCGAAGCCTATGCAAGGAAGGTGGGCACAGTGAGAAAGATGGTGTTCCAGAAGCTTTGGGAGACTGGTTCCAAAAATGGAGATTGAACACATAAAATACAGGAGATGGCAAATGGCACCCAGGTTTGTCAGCACTGGAGGCGGGAGTTACAAATTCAGAAATGGAAAAAAATGGGAAAAAAAATGAAACTAACAATCTGGTGTTAGATTGGAATTGGAACAACTGTAACTTATAATTTTTGACAGGTTAGATAGAGGGATAGAGAAATAAATATAGCTGTAAATATGGGTAACCACATATGCATACATATATATCTTAGCTTTCTCTACAGTGAGAGCCTTGGAGCCTTATTTTGAAGGATTTTCTCCAAAATAACAGTCTTATACTCTTTGAACAGTTTCAGGGAAAGACTGAGGAACTGTTTCAGACTGAAGGAGACTGAAAAAATATGATAACTGTATGTAACACATGGCCCTATTTTGGATCCTTTGGCTATAGAAAATATTATTGAGATATTTGGCAATATTTGCATGGAATCTTTGGATTGGATGTTAGTAACATAGCAATGTTAATTTCTAATTTTATTGGTTATCTTATAAACAATGAGAATATAAACAAGGAAATTTGCATTGAAGTGTTCAGGCATGCTGGAGTAGTACATGTATAGCTTATTCTCAGGTGGTTCAAAAATATTTTTAGTTTTCCTTCCTTTTCTTTAGATTGAAATTATTTCAAATTAATAAGAAAGATTCATAAATTTTAGTTTTCATATAGAAACAAATCACGTGGAACTCGAGAGGAAGAAATAGTTGGGCAGCAAAAATGAGATATTTTGATATTTAAGAATAGGACAGTTGTAATAAAGATAATGAAGGGGAAAAACAAATGAACAAAAAATAGGTTATTAGAGAAGCCTCCATAAAATAGCATAGGAAATTGAATGCAAGTGAAGTATAGGGAAAAAGCTCACTGGAAGCCTGGTGTCTCCCATTTTGTATGAAAGTGATGGAAGAAAACAGTTATTGAAATGTCTTGGATTTGTTTCCAAAATCAATGAATGTGTTAATAGCAACCTAATGAAAATACCAGAACTAAGGACTGGATATGGCTCATTGAGGGGTCTTGCAACCACAAATATCTTACATTAATACTCAAAAACACACAAAAAAATTATCAGGTAATTGGGAAGAGTTTGATAGGAGACTTGGAAGAATAGTGGCAAAATAGACCACCAACTGTTGATATGTTCTACATCTAATTTTTCTCTCTTCATATAGTTTACCTAAAGAGAATAAAATAAACTCTTTTTTTTTCCTGTAATCATTTTTCTAAGAACAGATCAACTCCCTAAAACTGGGGGAGGAGACAGATGAGATTATGTGTTCCCTCCTTTCCCCATGGACAATGAGAAAACTCTGGAAATGCTTATCCCCTTATAAGTAACAACAAAAGGCAAATACAGCTTACGTACATTCAAAGTCTACTTTGGGCCAGATGCATTCTCTAAACTGTCTTATTTAGTACTTTCAAGAGTGCTGAAAAGTAGATATTATCCTTGTTTGAAATGAAAGGATGGAGGCTCAGAAAGGTTAACAGACTTTTCTAGAGTCACAAAGATTGAGAGCAGAGATTTATATTCACTCTTAACTTGAACTTCACTAATCTCCGTATATAAACCTTGTAGCCTACATAGCACCACCCTCATATTATAGATAACACTAGTTTAAATCCATACATAGTTGAAAGTCCTGTGTTCTTTTTTATATATTTAAACACTTTTCTTTAGCGATATCTGAGGTTTCTAAATATCACCTTTGTAATATAATAATGATACCTACTACATGAATATCTGAAAAGCCATTTGTAGTTTACAAATGTTTTTATGCACCCTAATTTCCATCTTCTCAACAGCTAAAGAGAGTGTTATTTTTTTCTCCCAATTTTATGGCTATGGAAACTGAAGTTCAGAATAGTTCAAGGAAGAGTTCAAATTACACAGCAAAGGTCATGACTGGAACCTGGACCAGAAGCATTTGATGATGTTTAAAAAGAAACAGCTGTTTAATATATTGTTAAAGTAAGTCTAGTAGTACAGGCCCCAGGAGTAGGCAAGAGACAAGCTGGGGAACTGATACTGCATGGTGTTGCTCTTCAGATGGGAGAGAAATTATTAGAAACATAAGAACATATCAGTCACCAATGAGTACGCCTAGTAGGTACTATTCTGGGCTCTCAGATTCTAGGATTCTGTCAGTTTCATAATTTGCCTCTGGAGTCTGTCAAGCAGTGAGCCTGCTTACAAAGGATCATAAATGAAAGAAAGCCACTTCTGGATCTCCACCCATGGATTTCTCCTCCCTCCCTATCCTCTGTTGGAGAGCAGTGGGAAACACTCTGCACTGATAGCCTCCTGCTTGGACAAGAACAGAGCCACATGCAAACACGCCAGGCAAATACTCTGTGGCTGGCATACACAGCCCAGGACCATCTGCTGAGATGGCTTCCAGCCTGCTGAGAAGACAGTGAACTAGCTCCCTTGAGGCAAAGAAGCTAAAAATGAGCTTGTAAAGTCTTTGTCAAACTAAATCTAATAACTTGTCTCCTAATCTTCCTAAACAAAGAATAATGAATTGTGCCTTGCTATATCATTCTTCTGAATTTCTGAGCTCTCTGTACTCTGCTGAGAGAATTTATGTACTCTAATTAACCTTTTTGACTTCTGATTGCTAGTGTTTTAATGGGCTTTATAAGTTCTTTGAAAGGTAGGATACCATCTTCCCTTTTCAGTATGTGCCTAGAGTAGTATCCAGCACATAGTAGCTGCTTAATAAATGTAACAGATGAATGAATATAATATGATCCCTTAATACATCAGAAGGTGTCAATACTTAGCCTATTTCAGACTAAATCCCTTAACTTCAAAAGAGAATAAGTAAGAATTGGTAAGAGGGGTTAAGATTTCTTAAAACATCACTTTCTCCTAATTTTAGAGAATGCACAGGCTCTGCCTAGGTATTTTTGGTGGGAATAAAGGGGACTACCAGACATCAAAATTATTGTTCTAAATTTGGAGAATACAGGAATGGAGAAATATAGTAGTTGGGACATGGGAGGGATGGGCCAGCTCATGGTAAAGACCCAAGAATTAGGGTAGCCAGTCAGATGTCTCCAACAAGGACTTCACATATTAAAGAAACAACAAATACCCAGCTACAGCAAAGATATTTTCAAGGTGTTGGCAGCTGCTATAAGGAGATTCAAAACTCTTGTCATGACTTTGCCATGAGAGTCCTACAATAGACAAAGAGAATGGAGAAGATGCCAGCAACAGCATTTGAAGTGAATTAATAAAGACCATTTACTTAGAGGGATCATATGCATACCTGTTTTCCTGCTATATCTTGGTTCTACTTGATTTGCAAATTTTTTCTTCCCACTGACTCTATGCATTATAGAGTGGCCTTCCAAAAGATCTCCCTTCAGTGCCATTTAATCAAATTTGGTTTCATTGATTTACAAACAAGAGCATATTGTTTGTATTGTAAGCAAGCAGTTTAGAATTCCTTGGTTTCCTACGGGGTAATATATACCATATATGTGGTAATATAATATATGCTTCGGAGGGGAAGTAAGGGAAAACTGGAGTATCTGGTGCTTGAGAAAGATTGGCCCAGCAGCCTGGTAGCATCAGGCAATCAGGCATTGTATGCAGATTTCTTCACTTCTACACAAACTCCAGATGGCTTTGACACAGGGTCCAGTACATCAATCATTTTCTCTTTCCTCAATGACTATTCATTGAGCACCTACCATGTACTATTATCTATGTGAGATGCTCAAGATATGAGAATAAGGTACATGATGTTCCAGCCTTCAAAAGTTAAAAATGGGGGACCTGAGATCCAGGTGCCTGGGTTTGAATACTGATATTATCACTTCCAGCTGTAAGATCTTAGGCAATCAACTTAACCTCTGTGCCTGTCCCCTATGTCCAATAGTACTAATAGAATCTGCCACATAAGTTGTTGCATTAATTTTTAATAATACTTCCAAATATACTGGTGGATTTAATTTATTTAATACTAACATGAAAAGATCTTAAAACCACTTCACATGAAAAAACCATTCAATAAATGTTACTAGCAGTTGCTTACATAAATTTATTATTAGCAAAATGTTTGATGAAATGTTGGCAACAGAAAAGGCAAGAGGGAAATATTTTACAATTTGAAAAGCACCATAACCAAGGATATGCAGACACATGTTTAAAAGATGCAATTGAAAGGAAAAAGAAAAAGAAAAACATTGAAAAGGAAAACCTAGAAAAGTCATCCCAAAGCAAGAAAT
The DNA here is from genome assembly GCF_023721935.1 of Panthera uncia. Lineage (NCBI taxonomy): Eukaryota > Metazoa > Chordata > Mammalia > Carnivora > Felidae > Panthera > Panthera uncia. The sequence goes on from NC_064816.1 coordinate 47,680,431, forward strand.
GTCCAAGCTAAGACATGAAGGATGAATGAGAACTAGTTTGAGTGGGAATAGTCAAGACAAAAGGGAACAGTATGTGCAAAGGCAGAAGATCAAGAGGGCACAAGAGGTTGACAGACATAAACTACTACATCTAGAACAGGTAAAGTAAAGGCCAGATGGTACATGGGATCGTGGGGTAGAGAAACAGAATAGCAGGCAATGAAGCTGGAAAGGTAAGCAGGAGCTAAAGCGTGAAAAGTCATGTTGAAGACCATACCCTTTATCCATTTTGAGTTTATTTTTGTGAATGGAGTAAGAAAGCAGTCTAGTCTCATCCTTCTGCATGTTGCTGTCCAGTACTTGCAGCACCATTTGTTAAAGAGACTGTCTTTTTTCCACTGGATATTCTTTCCTGCTTTGCCAAAGATTAGTTGGCCATACTTTTGTGGGTCCAATTCTGGAGTATCTATACTATTTCATTGGTCTGTGTGTCTGTTTTTGTACCAATACCATGCTGTCTTGGTGATTATAGTTTTGTAGTAGAGGCTAAAGTCTGGGATTGTGATGCCTCCTGCTTTGGCTTTCTTCTTCAATATTACCTTGGCTATTCGGGGTCTTTTGTGGTTCCATACAAATTTTAGGACTGCTTATTCTAGCTTCAAGAAAAATGATGGTGCAATTTTGATTGGGATTGCAGTGAATGTTTAGATTGCTTTGGGTAGTATTGACATTTTAACAATATTTATTCTTCCAATCCATGAGCACGGAATGTTTTTCCATTTCTTTATATCTTCTTCAATTTCCATCATACACTTTCTATAGTTTTCAGCATACAGATCTTTTACATCTTTGGTTAGGTTCACTCCTAGGTATTTTATGATTCTTGGTGCAATTGAGAATGGGATCAGTTTCTTTATTTGTCTTTCTGTTGTTTCATTATTAGTGTGTAAGAATGCAACTGATTTCTGTACATTAATTTTATATCCTGCGACTTTGCTGAATTCATGTGTCAGTTTTAGCAGACTTCTGGTGGAGTCTATTGGGTTTACCATGTATAATATCATGTCATCTGCAAAAAGTGAAATGGACAAAGGACCTGAATGTGAGACAGGAAACCACCAAAACCCTAGAGGAGAAAGCAGGAAAAAACCTCTCTGACCTCAGCCATAGCAATTTCTTACTTGACACATCCCCAAAGGCAAGGGAATTAAAAGCAAAAATGAACTATTGGGACCTCGTGAAGATAAAAAGCTTCTGCACTGCAAAGGAAACAACCAACAAAACTAAAAGGCACCTGACAGAATTGGAAAAGATATTTGAAAATGACATATTGGACAAAGGGCTAGTATCCAAAATTCATAAAGAACTCACCAAACTCCACACCAAAAAACAAATAACCCAGTGAAGAAATGGGCAGAAAACATGAACAGACACTTCTCTAAAAAAGACATCCAGATGGCCAACAGGCACATGAAAAGATGCTCAATGTCACTCCTCATCAGGGAAATACAAATCAAAACCACACTGAGATATCACCTCATGCCAGTCAGAGTGGCCAAAATGAACAAATCAGGAGACTATAGATGCTGGAGAGGATGTGTAGAAACGGGAACCCTCTTCCACTGTTGGTGAGAACACAACCTGGTGCAGCTACTCTGGAAAACAGTGTTGAGGTTCCTCAAAAAATTAAAAATAGACCTACCCTATGACCCAGCAATAGCACTTCTAGGAATTTACCCAAGGGATACAGGAGTGCTGATGCATAGGGGCACTTGTACCCCAAAGTTTATAGCAGCACTTTCAATAATAGCCCAATTATGGAAACAGCCTAAATGTCCATCAACGGATGAATGGATAAAGAAATTGTGGTTTATATACACAATGGAATACTACTTTCAATGAGAAAGAATGAAATATGGCCTTTTGTAGCAATGTGGATGGAACTAGAGAGTGTTATGCTAAGTGAAATAAGTCATACAGAGAAAGACAGATACCATATGTTTTCACTCTTATGTGGATGTTGAGGAACTTGACAGAAGATCATGGGGGAGTAGAAGGGGAAAAAAGTTAGAGAGGGAGGGAGGCAAACCATAAGAGACTCTTAAAAACTGAGAATAAACTGAGGGTTGATGAAGGGTGGGAGGGAGGGGAAAGTGGGTGATGGGCATTGAGGAGGGCACCTGTTGGGATGGGCACTGGGTGTTGTATGGAAACCAATTTGACAATAAATTTCATATTAAAAAAAGACCAAAAAAAAGAATACCATACCCAAGAAACATGAACATTCACTCCAGATTTTCAAGCCAAGGTGAGTTATTATCAGATTTACACTTCAGCAAGGAAAGTGAACACAGTCTAGAAAACTGTTGGGAGACCCAGAAAGAGAAAAATTCAACTTGTGTTTCACTAATGGAGTCAACTTATGTTGGTGAGCAGCAAGGGCGGACTAAGGGATTTTGTTGATTGAGAAGTGATAATCATTTAAGATTAGTGCAGATGATCTATTATGACAGCCATCTACAAAGTTTCCTCAGTTTATACTTCTTTTATATTTTTGTCATCATTTTACAATGTGGTGCCAAAATATTTGATTATAAAATACATATTTTGATATTTCTTGCAACATTTGACATGTTAATTATTTTTCTTCATGATTTTCCTATTTTTATTATTAATATGTTTGTGTTTCAATATTTTGAAACCAAATGATTTATTTGAGTTTAGATGAAATCCATGTTCAGGGAATAATTAGACATCAAATAACATATATAAAATAATGTAATTTAAAAGTATTTTTATTTATTAAATACACCAATGGTGTTGACTTTTAGAGAGATTCAATGAATAAAATCAGTTCAAAATTATTACAGAGGAGATTTCCAAGGAAACAAACAAACAAACAAAATATAGGTTTAGACTTTACCATTTGGGGGTATACTTAAAAATTAAAAACTTCTGAAAAATTTATCAAGATAAGCAGCAAATTTATCACCTTTTTTTCTGGAAATAGCAACAAATGACACCTAATTGCATATGATAAACAAATTTAACTTTGGATGGTGAAGCTTTGAGTAGCCCTCTCTATTATCAGAACATAATACTAGTTCTGAAGGCCCAGTGTTAAGATAATGAATCCTTTTTGAGATTATTGGACAGAATGGCTGGACCATGTAGATCAATGAGTAAGGCACACTTTAGCTCAACCACCTCTATTTTAGAAAGGGCTTTAATGAGCTTGAATGTACTTTTTTAGTTACTTAAAATGTTCTAGTATTACTACAAACACTAGCAAAGAAGTTTTGGGAAAGCAATGCCTTAATTGATAAATTAAGTATAGTAAAAGGAAAGGTAAGCAGGAGCTAAAGCATGAAAAGTCATGTTGAAGACCATACCCAAGGAAAATGAACATTCGCATGAACATATACATGAACATTGTATATCTGGATAGAGCACCCACAGCTATTTGTTGTAAAATTTTTCAACTGTATTGTATGTCTAAATATTTGCAAAATTATATTTTGCAAATATTATATATTTATATTTAATATATATTATATATTAAATATTTAGACATACAATACAGTTGAAAAATAGTTGGAAAAAATAGGAGGTTTGACATGGGCACAAATACAACTGTTAAACTATGAAGGTAACCACTAATGAAATGTAAATACATAATCAAAATCTCAAATTAGCAAGAAATAAAACATATTAATCTTATAAATGCAAAGAAAGGAAAACAAAGAGAATGCCAAAAAAGGAGTAAGTAATAGACATAAAAGAATATAGAGGAAATAAGATAATATATCAAAATAATGATGAATGGCTGCATCCTTTTATTAAGACAAAATAATAGCTAGCTATATGATGCCTATAGTAAATACAACTTAAATGACATGTTGAGAAAAGTTTAGAACAATAAAGGAAGAAACAAAGAAAAAGAAATCTTCAGTAATTCTACAAAAACAGGAATTATTTAAATATGTGGGTTTCTTTTGAATACAAACCAAGAGGGGATTAGTTCTTTCCACCTCTATAGATGTTTCACTCTTACTTTTGTTTTCTTCTTTAAGCAAGTTAAGAATCAAATTGAGTACAATACAAAATAGTAACTTAAAAGGCTGAAGTTAAAAGCGTTGATTGGCTCTCAAGTGACTTTTATGGGCTTTCGTGTATTTCTCTCCAGAGTTGGGTTTCCTTTCTCTTTATCCTGTACTGTGAAGTGTTGTGTCTTAAATCTCAAAGGGAGTAACATATTTGATTTTCATTTCTTAAAGGACTTCTGACACTTTGCATTTAGGATGTTAACAGTTTTCATGCTATAGCACATTGATTTACCAAGTGCTCAATCCTCCCACCAACCCAGAAGACTACAGATAATCCCACGGTTTGAGACACCAAAAACAACCAGATGGAAGGTGGAAGATCCATACAAGTGGCGCTTTTGCTTACACGGCATCATACAACTACCTAAGAACATCTTAGCACCTAAGTGCCACAGGCACTCTCACCAACAACCTCAACAAAACAAGAATTCTGCATGTCTCTGGTCCCTGACCATACTAAGTCAATGCTATGAGGGCTGTGTGGGATCAGGTTAGTTAACACCCAATGTTGTAAACAAAATATACTGAATCTTGGCAGTGTATGCCTGTGGAAACCTTTCACTCTAGAAAAGATGGAGCTTTTAAATGATAAAATATAGTTCAGATGTCAGGATAAATGTAACATACATTTGCACATAAATCTTGACAAGGTACTGTTGGAGAGAAATAAACTAGCCTTAATCCATTTTCAGTGGATTGTTGTTGTTGTTCTTAAAAAAAAATAGACAATAGTTAAAACATCTAAAACAAGGTGACTTCTCAAGATTTATTAGGATTTAAGGAATATTCAACAATAATTATTTACCGTGCCAAAACTAAAACATAATATTTATGGTATGTTTATTTTATGGCACATACTACACTGACTTAGGAAGACTGTGTTATTTGGTCTTAGTGACCTTCCCCATGAACAAGCCCCATTATTATCTCTTTTAACAAAGGAGGAAATTAAAGCTCTGAGTGCCTCAAGAATGGACTCTTTGCAACTCTAGGAAGTTTTAGAGCCAGGACATGGGCTAGATTCTATTTGACATCAGTCCAGTGATTTTCCCCACCAAGCTGTGCAAACTCCCCAAGAATGTCATGCTAGGTTGTACAAGTCACATATGAAGATAAGAAAAAATTGTATCACATAGAATTTGCCAGATATTAAACTCTCTCCTTCTAAATCCAAAAACAGTTAAATAATTTCTGAAAAAAGGTCTTTGTAAAATATGGCATACTGCCAAAATTTCAGAACCTTGGAATTAGAGTTGAAAGGATGGTGGGTCCCATATCTATTTCATATCATAACTTTAAAAAGCCTGTGTTATTATATATAATAATATCCCATTATTAAATCAGTGCTTATTATTTTTTCTTATGTTAGGTTTTTCCTCTACCCAATGTCTTTTTCCCCCAACAACTACATTTATTTGGACTCCTTAAAGATGGAGACATAATACATTAGCAAGTTACAGAGAACTCCAGGGCTTTTTTGCCCTTATTTTAAGTTATTTCTGGTTCCCTTGATAATTTAGAGAACAAAGGAAGCTTGGATTTTATTTTGAAATTACATCAAAACCAAGCATTTTAAAAGAACATATCAATTTTATGATTTGGAGATTAATTTCAGATTTAAAGGAATAAACAAAATGTAACTAAACATAACATTCACACTCATAATTATGATCAATATCATACATATGAAAAATTCTGAAAACTTACTACAAGCATTTTATTTATCCAGAAACTGCTTAAATGGCAAATCCAATCTATTTTTGAAGTAGCCAAGGAAGTAGAAATGAAGACATTTGAGCAACCAAAAGAGAATTCTGGACATTACAAGCACACCACAGAGGCAAGGCAAGTGCTGCAAATGAAGAAAGAGGCTTGTGTGTAAGACATCAGAACTAGTGTAAACCATGAGGAAGTTACATCTCAAGTGGCAACAGTGACTCATCTCCAGTGGATTTTCACCATGTAGAAATATGAGATCAAGGTCATTGCATCTTCCAAGTTTCAAACAGAAACAGGACTTACAGATGTTTCAGGTGAAATTTCCTCATCTTTAAAACATGGTACAGGAACACCTGGATAGCTCAGTCAGATTAAGCGTCTGACTCTTGATTTTGGCTAAGGTCTTGGACTCAATGTCCATGATTTTGAGCCTCACATTGGGCTCTGAACTGACAGTGAAGAGCCTGCTTGGGATTCTCTCTCTCTCCCTCTCTTTCTGCCCCTTCCTGCCCCTCCCTCACTCTCTCTCAGAATAAATATATAAACTTAAAAAAATAAAAAATAATTTAAAAAAACAATTAAAAAAAAACAACATGGTGCAGATTGGAAAAAAAAAAATATCTCCCGCATCCGAACTGGAACCAAGATAATCCAGTTGATGACTCTGAGCTCTGGGCTGGCTTTACTACCCTACTTAAGCATTGAAGCCTGGACATTACCAATAACTAACCCGAAGTCAGACATTCTAAGACACAGAACTGGAAAGAGAACCCAGGTTTTCTCTTATCTTCCTTATCTTCCTTATTTATGTCACAGCCTTCAAAGGAGACAACTGGTGGGATTTTCTCAGTGGCTATTTCTTTAGAACAGAATGGCAAGTCCAGATCTGGCCACCATAGGGAAACGAGAAGTCAAGCAATCAACATGGAGGGCTTTCCACCCTGAAGCTATCCTCTGTCCATCAGTCAGTTAGGGCTACATTATTTCCCTCTTTGAGTGGCAATTTCTCAGGAACAGTCTTTTAGCAGCCATCAAGGAGATTCTATCAAGGTATATTCACTACTAAATAATCAAGAACCAGGCCCGGGGGAAGAATCACTGTTCATTATCATTGAAACACTACAAGGGGAAAAAAACAAAACAAAAACAAAAAACACTTAACGTTTATCATTACCAAACATATGAAGACATTTTTCTTCTCAAGGTGTTTTTCAAAATTATTTTAAAACACCAATTCTTAACTGTAATCTCATCTCATTACAAGTCATTGACGATTCATGCCTCCTCTGTAACTTGCATTCAAGATCTGCAAGCACTTAGAGCCACATATTCAGATTAAGAACATCTCAAGTGCTTAAATTCTCCAATGGAAACTTTTCTGTTGCCTCATGTATATTGAGCCTTGTCCTCCAACCACCAGGCCTCATCCCAAGCAAACCCATGGATTTGATATGTTATCTATGTTTTCCCAAATACATTAAAGTAGATTCAAAATTATTAGGAAAAATAAAGCCTGTCTTCATGTCATCCAAAATCATCTTTTTTTTACCATCACCCTTGGAGAAACTGACTTAAGCAGAGCTATTACAAACTCTAAAGTTGTCACAGTTTCCTGATTCTTGATAATGTTATTTTTAGTATAGTGATATATCAAGAGTAATAGGTAAATAGGCTTCATTCATTATATTAATGCAAATACTTAAAGTAATAGCAAAAACACATGGTGTTTAATATGTGTCAGACATTCTCACCATGACCCAAGAGATAGCTATTACTATCTCCATCATACAGAAGAGGACACTGAGGGACGGATAAGTTAAATTGCCCAAGGTTATCAAGCCAGTCAGCAAATCAGCAGAGCCTGGGCTTGAATCCCAGGAGTCTATCTTCAGAGTCCAAATGCTCATTAGACTGTACTGTGTCTAAATGAGGCATCAGGAAGCTCTCAAAGTCCTTGCTCCCTCCTATCTGCCAAGGTAAACAAGCATACCACAAGGAAGCCAGAGTCTCAGAGGTCCACACGGATTTGTATCCTGTACTTGAGGCTCTACTACTCAGGTCACACTGACCATAAGGACAAAAAAAATCAGGACCACCTTTAATCAAGGCCCTGAAAGATGTGTATTATTCTTGAGGCCACTGCAATGCTCTGGGAACAGACTCACAGTGGAGATAAAGCCTATCTGTGAACTGAGAGGAATTTTCTGCTTAACCCCACAATATTAATTTCCATCTCCAAATGAGATCCTGCTGAGATGGGTGGAGGAAGATCTGAAAATGAAACAGACAGTAGCAAGAGCAGCACACCTAGCGGCCCAGCAGGCTGCCCCAGACCCACCTGTATACTGCTGCCTGATGAGCTCAGGCAGAGAAAGAGGAGGGAGGGCAGGAAAGGGGGCTCAGAAAAGATCCAAACTCGATTTACATCCACAACATGGAGCAAACAGTTTTCAGGCTCCTTCCTCTTATCCCCCTGATAATCTCATGAAGTAGGCGTTATTGTCATCTGACACATAAAGAAACTGAGATTCTGAATAGTCATGTCACTTGACTAAGATCAGTTCTGTTGGTAAATAAGAGAGCAGAAAGCAAAACTTCAGAACAAAACTTCAGAAAGCAAAACTTCAAAACATGAACAAGTTTATGCTCTGCAATACGAAGAGGGAATAACAGACTTCCAAATGCTCCCTGATTTCAATCATTTGTGAAAAAAATAAAAGCAATATTAACCTTAGAGATTGTGAAGGCATTTTCCCAGGATGCTGTTTATTTTTAAATCTGATTTACATTGTCCATATGGCTCTGTGAAATGGTCTCCATTTACGTTCAGAGAAAACAAATATGTTGTCATTAAAGGTGTTGGAGCTAGGGATTGTAGCATAAAAGGAAACAAGGGCACTGGCCCTCGAATTTCTCAAGGAAGCTGCCCCTGACACTCCAAACCCCTAGATTTATAAAGTGTCATTTTTCCAAATGTTAGGGACCAAACACGAGCAGAAGCCAAAGTCAAGGCACTAGGTCATAAACAGTAAAACTTGAAATGTCAAAGCACATCTACCTCAATTTTCCTCCCAGCCAACAAGGTCAAAGTGGGAAATCAGAGGTTAACAAAGTGAGGTGTCCAAGGTCAAAGAGCAAGTCTGTGTGACAAGGACTAGAATCCAGGCCACCCTGGATATCAGTCTAGGATTCTCTCCTCTACTTTGAGGTTATAGGGCACGGATTATAAGTACAGTGGAGGGCTCTAAGCTCAGATGCACCAGGTATCAAGTTCTGATGCTAATGCTCATTTGTGACTTTGAGCAAGTTATTTAACCTTGTGTACACCTCAGTTTCCTCATTAGCAAAATGAAGATAGTAATAGTGCCTGCTTAATAGAGTTATGAGGCCTAAAAGCCAGATTATCATGCATATAAGCATTTAGCAGTTTGACCCAAAGATGTGTCTAATAAATGTTAGTTTATTATGATGCCCATGAAAGCACATTATAAACTGTAAATTGCCAGTGGATGATATTTATTGCTGCAGCCTAATTTTCCTAACAAGGTAACATACCGTCTTATATAAATCTTTTCTTCCTTTTACATCATAACAGCATGTAGGCAGTTACAAAATAATCTGTAAAGCCATCTTATTTCTTGTTTTTAATGTAAGAAATGCAAACTGCACACGTAATCATTTCTAATATTCCTACATATTGCAGTCTAGACACAGATAGTAAATGCCTCCTTTCACAATGTTGCAGATAAGTCAATAAGATGAATGGTCTTCTCTGACAAAAGTCTTTATTCAAAACATAATTGAAAGATGTAATGTAAGAAAAAACCTATTTTAGCCTTTGTCCAGAGTTCCCAGGACAGAGTACCTAAAACCTGTGAGATTTCTGGAGTGGCAAGATTATCTTTTATTATTTATATAAAGTCATTTTATACCATACCTGAGTTTATGTGAATGAGATAACCATAGCCAAGACCACCGAAGAGCCTCAGCTTGATCAAAGGTGATTAGAGGGTTAGTACTTTCAGCCCTATCCCCTCGTCTCTGTCCAAGGAGTGGAACCAGAGACTGAGTTCCATTACATGACTGATAAGCTCATTTACTGTGCCTCTATAATGAAACCTTGATAAAATCTCTGAAATACTGAGGTTCAGGGAGCATCCAAGTTGGCAAATACATTGATGTACTGGGAATGGTGGCAAACCTGGAGAGGGCAAGGAAGCTCTGCCTCCTCATCTCTCTCCATCCTAAAGTATAAGTATAGCTGTTTCCTGAGTTCTGCTAATTGTTCTAAGGAATTATCAAACCTGAAAGGAGGTCATGGGAACTCTCCAGTTTGTAGCAGAAGTGAAGGTGCCATGGTGACACCTGGGCTATAGGGTTGGCATCTGAAGTAGGGGCAGTCTTATGGGACTTAATCCTTAACCAATGTGTCTGTGCTATCTCTGGGTGGTTAGTGTTAAAACTGAACTGAGTCAAAGGATACCTGAGGATTACTGTCAGAATGATTCAAGAGACAACTGCCTTGGTTCTAAGCCTTCCTTCACATGTCGATAACTGGACTGGGTATGAACTCCAGTTTTTCTACCTCCTCTTGTGATTCTCAGATTCCCCACCTGGAGCAAAAAGAGACTGTCTGCCCCTTATGTCCTCAGGCTGTGTCTGAGATTATGGAAACCCAAGGCAGTCACTGGACATGGTACCACTAAGGTAAGAGTTTGAGAAGCAACTTCAATGACCCCCTAGAAACTTTTCTTGTGTGAGTCATCCCTGGTTTCAGCAAAACCCTTCTAGTAAACTGAGAGAGATACGTTTGCTTCCAAGCTATTGTACAGGGATACAATTCAGCCAGAGACCCAGGTACTTTTAAGGCAGCATGTGGGTGGGAACAGATCCCTGAGTTTTAGTCTTGGTTCTGCCTCTTAGAATTTAAATGACTTTATCAAGGTCATACAGCTAAGGAGTCCCCATTTCCTCATTCATCCAATGAGAAAGTTGTATAAATCTTGAAAATGTGTTCTAGGGACCACCTGGGTTAGACTCACAGGGATTGCTTGTGAAGGCAGTTTATGTTGCCCCAGATATGCTGAATCACAATATCTAGATTTGAGACCCTATATTACTTGGAATCTGTATTACTGACAAGCACCCCAGACAATTCTGATACCCAATAAAAATGGGCAACTATAAGACTTAACTCTTTTCATTCTATTATAGCATTTTACCACATCAGTTGCACCAAATTGTTTCTAACTTACAGAAATGATTTATCAGCTTGGTGAGGGCACTCACCAAGGTAGACATCATATATTCCAGTACCAATAAGTTTTGCCAAGTAGTAAGTCAGATTAGATAAAATCAACTCTTCTACAATGTGTCAACCTAGAAAATTCTCTCTGATGAGTTCTCAAAACCTCCTTGTGTAACTTCATCTTTGGGGTAGCTTATTTTGTGTGAGTTTTTTTTTTTCTTTCAAATAATGGCACTATTTTTTCCATTTAATTGGTCCACCTAATTCCAGTCTCAGAAGTAAATCTCTCTCGCATTTATATACAAAGCCAGTTGCAATCTTGTTGACTGATGCCATTATTTCAGGCAATGAGCAAATACACTTAAAGTAGTTAATGCTATGATGCATTAATTTAAACATCTTGGAGGTGTTCCACGGAGTAACAAAAGTTTAAGTGATTTTGACGTTGTTAAAAATGCAAATGCATCTGAATCTAAAGATTAGCACTGACTCATCAAATCCATCTCTTTTGAGGGCATCTGCTGTGCTGGCTTCAGATTCTTCCTTCTCCTTCCTACCCCACCCAGCCCCCATCCCCAGACACTCCCTCTGCTCTTCATTTCATGTAGTACTTATGATGTTATCTTAAGCACTTAGCTGAGGTCATTGGCTTCCTTATGTTCATTTTAAAGTTCCTGGCTTTTACACAGACCTCTTTACAAATAATATTTACACTTTTTTTTTATTCTCATGTTAGTTAACATACAGTGTAGTCTTGGCTTCAGGAGTAGAACTCAGTGGTTCATTGCTTACATATAACACATGGTGCTCATCCCAACAAATGCCCTCCTTAATGCCCATCACCCATTTTCCCCTCTCCTCCCCCATCAACCCTCAGATTGTTCTCTATATTTAAGAATCTCTTATGATTTTCCTCCCTGTCTGTTTTTATCTTATTTTTCCTTCCCTTACCCTATGCTCATCTGTTCAGTTTCTCAAATTCCACATATGAGTGAAATCATAGGATATCTGTCTTACTCTGACTGACTTATTTTGCTTAGCATAATACCCTACAGTTCCATCCATGTTGTTGCGTATGGCAGGATTTTATTCTTTTTCATCACTGAATAGTAGTCCTGTGTGTGTGTGTGTGTGTGTGTGTGTGTGTGTACACACCACATCTTCTTAATTCATTCATCATCTGATGGACATTTGGGCTCTTTCCATAATTTTACTACTGCTGATAACACTGCTATAAACATTGGAGTGCATGTGCTCCTTCAAAACAGCATTTTTGTATCCTTTGGATAAATTCCTAGTAGTGCACTTGCTGGGTCTTAGGGTAGTTCTCTTTTTAGCTTTTTGAGGAACCTCCACAATGTTTTCCAGAGTGGCCGCACAAGTTTGCATTCCTACCAACATCTGCTGTTTCCTGAGTTAATTTTAGCCATTTTGACAAGTATGAGGTGGTATCTCATTGTGATTTTGATCTGTATTTCCCTGATGCATGATGTTGAGCATCTCTTCATGTGTCTGCCATCTGGATGTCTTTTTTGGAAAGTGTCTGTTCATGTCTTCTGCCCATTTCTTCACTGGATTATTTGTTTTTTGGGTGTTGAGTTGGATAAGTTCTTCATAGATCTTAGATACTAACACTTTATCAGATATGTCGTTTGCAAATTTCTTTTCCCATTCCATTGGTTGCCTTTTAGTTTTGTTGATTGTTTCCTTTGTTATGCAGAAGCTTTTTTATCTTGATGAGGTTCCGATAATTCATTTTTCTTTTATTCCCCTTGACTTCAGAGATGTGTCAAGTAAGAAGTTGCTGTGGCTGAGGTCAAAGAGGTTGCTCCCTGTTTTCTCCTGTAGGATTTTGATGGTTTCCTGTCTCACATTTAGGTCTTTCATCCATTTTGAATTTATTTTTGTGTATGTTGTAAGAAAGTGGTCCAGTTTCATTCTTCTGCATGTTGCTTTCCAGTTCTCCCAGCACCATTGGCTAAAAAGACTGCCTTTTTTCCATTGGATACTCTTTCCTGCTTTGTCAAAGTTAATTGGCCATACCTTTTGTGGGTCCATTTCTGGGTTCTTTATTCTATTCCATTGACCTATGTGTCTGTTTTTGTGCCAATACCATACTGTCTTGATGATTATAGCTTTGTAATACAGGTTAAAGTCTGGGATTGTGATGCCTCTAGCTTTGGCTTTCTTTTTCAACATTACTTTGGCTATTCAGGGTCTTTTCATATTTACATTTTTGAACCCTCTCCAATTTGGCATGTTGGGAAAATATAGAATGACTTCTATCATCTGCTGGATCTGTATTCCTGCATTCGTTTCATTTTCATTATTACAAAAGAAGTCTTCTTAAGCTCTGATTAGATTTTATGAACAAGAATATCTTTCTACATCGTACTTTCCAAATGTGGTCCTAACTTCTTAGAAGGGGATGGGTAGGATGGAGGCACTCACAACTTTGAGTATATCATCACAGCTGGAGACCATCTTTACTCTCACCATAAAAAGGACAGTATACACTTGGCTGAGAATCTTCCTACACATTCTCTTGATCAGAGCTACTCAAACTGTGGACAGTCAACAGGGCTGGTCTGTGAGTTGTTTTTTATTGTTCCACAGCAAGGTAAGTACTGAAAATCGAGATGAAAGCATTCAGAAACTTTAACAGAGACCTGACAGAACAATTTTGTGCTAGCTGAATCTAATAGTATAAAAAAGGAGCTTGTACTCTCTTTTTCAGTTTCATTTTTTAAAATTCATTTTATTGCGTTGTAAAAGTATATCAGTCTGCAGTGGATTAAAAAAAATTAAATAATAAAACTGACCTTTCACCATAGATAATTTGGGAAGCATTGGTCTACATGGAAGCTTGCATTCACATCTCATGAGAAGTCTCAGAAATCATAGAACTCCAAAGCCATGATGTGTCAATATGTATAAAATCTAAAGGCCTGTGAATCCTATTTATAGGATACAGATAAGAGATGCAGCCACAGAAGGGTGCCTGGGTGGTTTAGTTTGTTGAGCATCTGACTTTGGCTCAGGTCATGATCTCACATCACAGTTCGTGGGTTTGAGCCCCAATGTCGGGCTTTGTAGTGACAGCATGGAGCCTGCCTTCGATTTTCTGTCTCTCTCTCTGCCCCTTCCCACCCAAGTAAATAAATGCTAAAAAAATTTTTTTAAAAGAGATGTAGCCACAGAGAAATGGTTGCTGACCTTGTGCCATCTGTGCCAAAATTTGGTCAAGAGCCATAACTCAGAATCTCCAGAATGAAAGAAGTCAACAAACAGCAGAAAATGTAGGGCAAAGGGGAATTATAACAAAGTTTCTGGGCCCAAATGTGAGCCCCAAGTTGTTGAGCTCAGGAGGGCTTGGACTGTAACCTGATGAATCATTCATACCATAGCTAGGATATGCACTGGTCCCTTTGAGGAGATCATGTAAAATGTACTCACAGGTGGAAGCTTCCTGCGTTCTGATACCTGTGCTCAGAGTCCTTCAGTGGTGACTGCTGTGTGGGGGCAGAGGTTGAGTGCTACGAGACAGTGCATGTGTCAATGGGCACATCAACATCTCCCTAACCTCTTTGTTCACAGCAGTCATTCTCTAGGGGTAGGAGCAAGCAGAATTCACAGGGAGGGGGACAGCATTGTCTAAAATGAAGAGCAAATACTCACATTGCCCATCCACCCCCAGTTTGAAAATTAATCAAAATGCAGCTCTGTTAATGATGAGGATTACTATATCCTTTAGGTATGTTGCAAAAAAAATAAAGTCTAGGATAACCCTTGATTTTACTGTTCTAGATATAATGTGCAAATACTCAAATAAGCCATGCACTGAGAAACAGGAGAGCAGGATTTCATGATGCTCCTACCCATTCAATTATCCCTCCCCCCACCACCCCACATACTTTTCTTCACTAGCTCTCTATAGAACTCAAAGACCCATGCAAGAGTTTTTTTTCCCACTCAGGGTCTACAGAGCTGGCCCAAGGCTACACAGCTACCTTTGAGAATCCTCAGGTGACAACCAGGGTCTTCCAACCTTAAACCTCACATCACCACGTCTCTGATCTATTTTAAAAGTAAACAAATTCTGCACTTACTGACTCCAATTGAAGGCAGAAATGTCTTTAATTATTTACACCCAGCAAATGCATTCCATGTCTTAGATCCTGTGAGAAACCCAACGAAATGTCAGCTTCAAACACATTTTTCTTAAAATATTAGAACCTGGTATTGCAATTGAAGTGTATGCGCCTGAATAAACAGACCAAATGGTTAATAATAATTATATATCCATGAAAACAAACACAGAAATCAGCAAAAGAGAGAGAGAGAGAGAGGGAGAGAGAGAGAGAAACAACGCACACAACAAAGTTTTTTAGTGAAAGCTTGGAATCTTCAAAGTGGTCTTTAGGAAAAAAAAGAGGTTAGAGTAGGAGAGAGCCAAAGCATAAGAGACTCTTAAAAACAGAACAAACTGAGGGTTGATGGGGGGTGGGAGGGAGGGGAGGGTAATTGATGGGCATTGAAGAGGGCATCTTTTGGGATGAGTGCTGCGTGTTATATGGAAACCAATTTGACAATAAATTTCATATATTAAAAAATAATAATAATAAAATAAAATAAAAAACAAAGTGGTCTTTAGGATAGCTCAGGAAGGTCTAGGGCTGATAGACAAGGAAGGAGCTGATGCTACCCTGAATTGGTACAATGGCCCCCAAATGCCAAATCTTTGTATGTTTTCCAGACCACAAATCTCTGACAGACCTACTCTTGGGTGGGAATTTTACTGGTGGCAGGGATAAAATAAGATCTCTAATGCTTGAGTATGCTTAGTTTCTTCCCCACTTCTTCCTCTCCAAGGGAAAATTTAGTTTTTGCTTTCTGGGTCTGGCCTTTCTATGTTGGCATGGAATTTCACCTAGCATGACCATTTCTGACTTTAAAGATCACTAGATTGATCCATGACAGGAGGAACTGTAAAAGTCTGAAGATCTTGTGGGCCTAATGTTGGAAATGGAAAGAAGTACTGAGTCGGAGGAAGAAAGAGTAAGGACTCTGTGAGAGAGGGTGGAAATATAAAAGCCCATGCAGGCTTTGAGTCTGCTGAAAGCATGCGTGTGACCAGGACAGGGAGGGTCTGGTAGAAGTATATTTAGAAAAACGCAAAGGGTGGTTATGAACTTCTATTGTGATGATGACCTAAAACTTGTAATTTGCTTTATTATTCAAATCTGTGAGGTAAGGTGAGAGGCAGGAACAGTGGCATTTTTTACCAATGGCATACTGAGATGTGTCTTACCAGGTCCACCCAAGGATTAGTTCTCTGGAAGACTATACCTGTGTTTGATATTGCTATTTAGTGTTTGATTGGAGTCCAGGCACTGTGACATTACACATTAACTTGTAGATTTATATCCAGTAGAAAAGATACCCCCAAACACTCAGGTTTTAAGGTTTTAATGTCTTATAGATATTAACCAATTTTGTATCCAACCTAGCAAACTTAGGCTAACATTTCTTAATTCCTATCAATGCTCAGTTCCTCAAATGTTCTTGCAACCAGCTTTACCATCTCATTTCTTTCCTTATTAATGAGTTAATAAATTGACACATGCTCATACTTTATTTGTAGTGCTTCATGTTTTTAACTTTTTGAAAGTTGTACTTTGACACAGTTAGTCTTGTAAAACTTCTTCCACTATCACTATCATTTGCTTTTATATTAAATTCTCAAATCTCTTTTTCATTATTTTTTTAGCTGCCCAACCATGTCTTTGAAAACCAATAAAAAAGGCCATTCTAGTTCCATGTAAATTATAAGTCCTTTACATTTTTCCCAGAGAAGAAGAGGCATCTGGGGATGTCCAGAGGCCTGGAGGTCAGGAAGCCCGACTTCTGGTCCTTGCTTTGCCTAACACTCTAAGGAACGCTCATTTCCTTTCAGGGGCTCAGTTTCCCCATCTGCATGGAAGTTACTCCATTTCTAGATGTTCTCTGTTCTAAAGGCTCTTTTTGTGGCTCTCTTGCCTATGTATACTAATGCTCCCTCAGTTTCCCCTCTTATTCCACAAAGCTGGAAGAAAAATCACCTCTGCAGGTGGAGCTGAGCCTCTACACCAACCAGAGGTGACAGTGTGTCCTGATTAGAGAAGAAATTTCTCAGACCAGAGCAAGGCCCAGCAGAGAAAATCATAATGAACACACACGAAAGCAAAGTAAAGTAGGTGAAGGCTTTCCCAACCCTGCCAATATGTAAACCCCTTAGCAGCTTGCAAATGATTTTATATTCACATCTGGGAGGGGGGAATAAAATGAAAAAACATTTCCATTGCCATCACTGATAAATATCGTATTTAGGCACCAATATCAGCATAAACACATGTGGATCTGTACTCATTTTCCAGTCATTTAAAGTGTTTATATCTGTTGAATATGTATTATTAAATTAATGCTGATTGGAGTTAGGAGGCAATTTAGATTGAAATGTATTTCATTGTGCTGTAGGTAAAGCTGAGTGTGGGAAGCAAATTATCTGGCAAATTGAACTTGCTGCACTCCAAATACCCATTGCTGGTGAATACTTGATTTCCTGATTATCTGCTTGGTTTCCTTCCCAGTGCTGACAGGCTTCTTCCAGAGCTGCCTTGTGGGGAGGGAAACCAGCGTGAGGAGTGATAGGGGACATGGGGGACGTGCCTTGGGTCCTGATGAAGAGGCAGGGTGCTCTTCATGGTCTTTTAATAAATAATTAAGTCATGGATTAAGAGACAGGGGGGCAACTACCTCAGGGCTCCTTTTGAATTTAAGTAACGCCAGAATTGTTTTTTAAAATTAAGTCAAGGCAATGAAAAGCATTTTTAGTGAAGAAGGAACATGGATCCAAATCAACTTGGTGGGAGAAAGTGAGTCAGACCAGGCAGGGTCAAAACTCAAATAAAAACAGTTCTGATATAGCTTAAAGGGAGGAACAGGTGGATTCTGCCTTACAGCACAGACGCCTACCAACAGCCGGCGTTCCTTGGGGGTGACCCCACATAACATTTCCACTCTCCTCTCTTCCTGGGTCTTCTCATATCACAGAAGGGCAGGTCTGCCTAACAATGCTTCCCAGAGGACATTTCTCTGGCCCCACCCTTGCCAACACCCACAGGCAGGGTGGGATGCTGGAGACACAGAATCAAGGAGGCTCAGGCACTCTTTCAAGCTTCATGGTAGGAAATGTGTTCTCTGCAATGAGTTCCATGCCCCATAAAGGCAGGCCTCTGTTACAAGGTGGATCAGATGTGGGAGAGAGTCAACACTATAGACGGTCCCCACCAGGATGCTGTGCCTGCCCAATAGTGAAAATAATAATTTGATCTATCAATAGGGCAGTTGAATTTGCCCTGTTAGCCATTAGTTTAGTGGCTGGATAGGCTAAGCCCAAGAAAAAGAAGGGATTGATACAATGGCCATTTCAAGAAAGTTCTGTCCAATTACCTAGACAATTCTGGCAAACTGAAATACAGACAACAGGATTATTTCTCAGTGGATTTTCTACCTTCTCTTGGATTTCTGGAGGAAGATTTTAGGTTTTGCTTAATCTGACCCTGTGGTCTTGATGTGGTTTTGGAGTGGGGTGGGGGCGGGGAGAGGGCGGTCTGAAGTCAGTGGCCAAGAAAGAATTCTTGAGATGTCTTTGGTACAAAAAGGTGGTTTTATTAAAGCACAGGGACAGGGCCTATGGGCAGAAAGAGCTGTCCCAGGATTGTGAGGAGTGACTGATTATGATACTTGGGAATTGGGGGAAGGTAAAGGCAAGGGGAAGTTTCCCAAAGGATTTTCATAGGCTACCAAAGACTAACAGGATTCTGGCTAGCTATTGTCAAGATAAGGTTATTTTTCCCTCTAGCAAAGCATTAACATTAAGACAGTAGGGAGTTCCTAGATAAATCTTATACCCTGCCTGCCTCAAGTATTTGTCAATGGGTGGCAGGTTATAAGGAAATTTAATTTTATCTATCATTTCCTTCTGACTTTGTCTCCCACATCAGTCTGATCATATATTAAGAAGAAATAGAATGAGCCTGCTTTCCATAAAGACCACCTTTAGTTCCATTAACAAAACAAATAACTATGGTACAAATGACAATAGCTATTTTTTGAGTGCCTACAATGTGGCAGTAACTCTTTTAAATGTTTACACAAATTATCCCCATTTCCTTCTTATAGCTCTGTGAGGTATTCTCTATTCTCCTTTCCATTTTACAACTGAGGAAACAGGCACAGAGAGGTTAAATTATCCCATTTGAGGTCATATAGTAGGCATTTTAATCAAGAGGGTAACATCTATAATAGGTAATACTAAAATCCTGGGGACTTAACATACTCAGCAAGTACTTCTTTTTGCAATAAAGTCCAACTCAAATATCTCAGTAAAATTGCCACTTTAATGTTGGGTGGCTCTTTTTCAAGCAAGGACTCAAGAATCCAGGATAGAAGCATGTTATGGAGCTAAAAGTCTTCAACATGTGTCTGGTGAGAGCATCAGAGGGATACAGTACAGGTGGAGAAAGCAAACTCTATTTTTAGAAACTTCCTAGGTCAGGATGTGACATGCATCATTGCCAGCACATTTTACTTCCCAGGATAAAATAAAATGGTCTCACCTTTTTGTAATGCTTGGCTGGGCAACCACTTTCCAGCAACAACTCACCATTCTGAGCAGAGGCCATCAGCTCTGGTGATCAGCTTCCCTAGACCCTCTCTTCCACAGCTACTACATTGGTACAGCTTACATCAGAAATCCAGCTCTTAAGCCCTCTGCTGGATCAGTGAAAGGTTTTTAAAACTAGTATTGTTTTAAGATACAAAAGTCTATTTCCAAAAGAAAATTTCTAAAGAAAAATATTGTGCATTACCAGTGTCTGGAACATCAAATAAATATGTAAAACCAATTAGAGGAAAGAAAAGAATGATGGTCCCATTGGTTAAGGGCAGCTGCTGTTCAGGTTCAAGGCTAGGGAAGAGTATGTTAGTTTGCTAGGGATGATAGAAATCTAAGAACGATGACAAACACAGATCTAATATGGCTGATATTTTTGGAGGAGGGAGGGAAGAGAAGACAGAGGAGCCAGCAATGTGAACTTTTATGAGAAAGCTCTATATTTTCAAATGTTAATTCTGGTAATCATCTCATTTTCAGGAGAATTAGCATTGGAAAGAGAGGCGGTTTTATAGGAATGGGCCTACGGGATTGCAACTGGTGAGGGTCCCTCCAGCTAAAAGCAGTGGACTGCTCTGAGGCACCTGGCAATGGCTGATCCACAGTATTTTCCCAGAATCCTATTTGGCTGTATCTAGATGCCCAATTTAACCTCCTGCAGACATTCCCCCTAAGACCACCCTTCCCTCTGTGAATCCCAACGGTTAGCCAAGTTTTGCTTCTTAATGTTCTCCTCTCTCTTTTCTTCCCTATTCTGTGCCCATTAGAGATTCCTTCTACTCTTCTGGGCTCTAATTATCAGAATGATAATTTCATTCTAAAGATGACTTACAAAACTTTGTCTCCAACTCTCCCTCTCCTCTAAGGAGAGGAGGTCATCACCAGATGACCTTCCCAGGAAAGGTGATCTCAACCAAATTCCTCACTCTGGCTCTTACCAAATCTGGCTTCATATCTTGATTTCCTTATTTCTATCACTTCTACTACTGCTTCTCAAACTATTTTGAGGGGGAGGTGCTTTTTTATGTTTTTAATTCTCCTTTCTGTCTCAAACTGATAGTGTTGGGAGCTAATTCTCCATGAATATTTTTACATTTCTGCTTGGCATAAACTTTCTGGAAACTTAAAAACCTTGGTAAAAGATGGTTTAATGGCAAAAAGACCTTGGAAGCTGGAAGTAGTATATTATTTCAAAGAGATTTAGGATTTTATCTCTCCTAGAACCATTGGCTTTCATTCCAAGATGGAAAAGGTATAGATCTCATTCTCCTTGCTTCCTAGAGAATATTTATGTATGTTCCAGAATAAAGGTTTCTCTTTCTCAGGAGGGGAGGGTGGGCCAATATGCCAGCCACCCTAAATAAACTTTATCTCATAATTTCTGGGTTCCTCTCTTGCCCTTACTGTATCATCCCAAGAGGACTGGCAGTCAGGGAATGGGGGCTAAGATTCTCTGTGAGCAATAAACAATCTGTTCTGATTCAGAGAACTGTTTTTTTTTCTCTAAGAATACCATATGTATATAAACATAACAGATACAAATATGAAATAAAAAAAAAGAATTGCATGCTAAAAGAGTAGGTCTTGAACATTCTCATCCCAAGAAAAAAGCTTTTTAACTATGTGTTGTGATAGAATTTAACTAGACTTACTGTGGTAATCAATTCACAATATATACAAATATGAAATAATTATGATATTCACCAAAAACTAATATATTATATATTAACTATAGCCAAACTGAAAAAAAAGAAGCACACAAGAATATCTCAGAAGTACAATGGTCCATAATGTGGAGCCAGACAGGCTATGTATGAATACTCGTTTTGCCACTTACCATTTGTATACCCATTAGCAACTTAAACTCTGTGGCTCAATTTCTTCATCTATCAGAGACCATGATATCTCAACCTTACAAGTTTATTGTGAAGATTTAAGGAGTTGGCATCGGTGGAGAACTTAGAATACTGCCCACATATACTAAGTGTTTAACAGAAATGAGCTGTTACTGTCATCAGACAGGCTGTGAATTTGAACTCCCAGACCCTCTAATTTCTCATAAGAGTCATCCTGGCCCTTTCTAGCTCACCCAGGACCAAGTCCAGAAGGGTTGGGTCCCTAATTGTTTGGGGAACAGGACTTGCATTATCAGGTAGGGACTCAACTGTTCTGAACTCAGGTAAGAAGATCCATATGTGGTAACAATACTCCCTACAAAATCTTTACAAAAGCATTCCCCTTTGCCAGTTCTCAGATTATTAAAGATATGAGATCTTTCCTCATAGACAAAAATGTGCTAAGTTTCAACATGCCTTTCTCCCATAGCTCAGCTATAAACATCCCTAAGAACTCTTTGGAATATTTCTCTTTAAAAATATGAAACAATTTGGTACCTAAGTAGAAGAGCTTAAGGCAAAAACTATTTAAATGAGACCCAAGAAATACTATCACTGGTATTACTACCTCTACACAGACTAAACAAACTGAATTTAGTCGTGGAAGAAGGCTTGAAACAGACTCTAGATGCCCCCCTCCCACAATGAATTATGTGGAAAACAAAAGCAAAGGCATAAAACATAGGAGGCAAAATTTTATTATTACATAAAGTCATTCTGTCAATTTTCCATAAAAGCTTCTAATCCTTAATCCTTACTTTTAGTTTCTATGTTCACTGTAACATAGATCAATGCAGTTTGTGGGCTTACACCTATCTGTGGATTTTCCTTTGAGTGGCACTGACAAATACCACCAGCTGGTTCTGGTCAAACTTCAACATTAACATATTTACAACTCCTTAATGGAGATAAAACGGGTAGAACTTGGAATAATGCCCAGCACATAAGTAAGGGTTCCATGAATGTTAACTATTATTGCTATTCGACTCCACCCTCTCCTTCACTCTTTCTTCATAAAGAACTCTCAAGTCTCATTAAATTCATCATTTATTTTTCTGGACTTGTCCCTCCCCTCTCACTTCCACAGCCAGGACTTCAGTTCTGTGTCACATTATCATCACATAGCTATACTATTTCCATAGCATTCCAATTAGAAGCAAAAGCAGCTCCAGAACACAGAGCTTGAATTTTTGGATGCCCAGTGATTCCAAAAACCACTGGAAAATATAAAGAAAACACACTTAAAGAGCCAATTGGGAAGAGGTCTGGTGTGTTTGGGGGGAAGATGGAGGTGAAGCAGTGCACAGCTGAAGGCCCACTAGATGACTGACTCACTGATTCCCCCTGAGACCATGTCCAAAGATCTAATTTATCATGTCCCCTTTTCTGCAAACACCAATTTCCTTCATTCATTGGTGATGATGCAGGAAAAGGGCAAATAAAGGGAATATTTCATGACTTCCTCCATGCCTTCTCAGATAGCCTATAGTCCAGAGCAGCATAGAAAGGTAAAGCAGAGTAAGGGAAAGAGAAAACACATCCCATTAAGGATGGGCTAGGTAAGAATGAGCCCTCCTCTGCAAATACAATGATGTACCCATTGTGAGTGGCCACAGTGTTATAATAAATACATGTCTCTGTTGGATAACTCCTGGCATTTCTTACAGTGACTTTGCCAGAAATCAATCTAGAAGGACTGTTATAGAACATTCCAGCAGAACTACCAAGACACGGTACTCAGAGTCATAGAACTTAAGCTAAATGATGTTCCTGATTACAGGTGGGGATTTCAAAGCCTGAGCCCATTGACTAGTATGGTCAGATGGCAAGATCTCCCAGCAAACTCAATGGAGACTTTGTAAGCCCCTAATAGGCACCAGAAGGGCACTTGGATACAAATGTCTATTATAGAGCTAGAAATGCAGTTCAGTAAAGAATCCAGTCTTGGAGATAATGTACATAAAGAGAAATGACACGTTATGAGATTACCAAGTCAAAAGTATAAAAACAAAGAAAACATGACCAAGGGCAGATCCTAGTAGCATCTTTTTATCTAAGCATGGAAGACTAAGAGAAGCAACATTTAGACAGGAAGAAGAAACCTGAAAAAATATAATCAAATAATGAGAGTAAAGTATCAGTGAAGTTATTGTGGAAAATATTTTAAGAAGACAGGAATGTCTACAATGTCACCCACAAGAGAAATAAAAAGTAGTGAAGAGTGGTAAGTTACTGAATTTACCAGGAGGGTATCAGGGGCCTTTCAGAAAGCAATTGGAGGAAACAGGTAGTCAAGGAGTAAAGTAGGTGGTAAGATTGACAATTTATTTATTTATTTATTTATTTTTATTTATTTATTTTTTTTTAACGTTTATTTATTTTTGAGACAGAGAGAGACAGAGCATGAACGGGGGAGGGGCAGAGAGAGCGGGAGACAAAATTGGAAGCAGGCTCCAGGCTCTGAGCCATCAGCCCAGAGCCGACGCGGGGCTCGAACTCACGGACCGCGAGATCATGACCTGAGCCGAAGTCGGCCGCTTAACCGACTGAGCCACCCAGGCGCCTCTATTTTTTATTTTTTTAATGTTTATTCATTTTTGAGAGATAGAACACTAATGGGGGAGGGGCAGAGAGAGAGGGAGACAAAGAATCCAAAGCAGGCACCAGGCTCTAAGTTGTCAGCACAGATCCTGATGCAGGGCTCAAATTCACGAACCGTGAGATCATGACCTGAGCCGAAGTTGGATGCTTAAACGACTGAGCCACTCAGATGCCCCAAGATTGACAATTTAAAAATGAGATAGGAATGCCTGGGTGTCTCAGTCAGTTAAGCAACTGACTCGGTTTTGGCTCCAGTCATGATCTCATGGTTCAGGAGTTTGAGACCTGAGTCAAGATCTGCAGCTGGCAGCCAGAGACTGCTTGGGATTCTCTCCTTCTACCTCTCTCTCCACCCCTCCCCTAATCATGCGGTCTCTATCCCTCTCAAAATAAATAAAAGACACTTAACAAAAATAAAAATAAAAATGAGATAGAACATCATTCAAGACTGTGATTATAAGAGAAACAAAGCAAGTACTCAGTAATAACAAAGTCACATAACTAATGACCTGACTTTCAACTGTTAGCCCAGTTCTTTCTTTTATCATTTATAAATGCTATACCTTGCTATCTGTTGTAAAAATAAGTCAAAGTTCCAAATACATTATTTTTTAATGGGAATTATCCAGGCAATTCAAGCCAAAGTTACCTGTTGGTTAACTACCTGGATAATACAAAGGAAAGCATTCAGTGACTTGAATTATCCATGTTATCCTCTCAATATTCCACTTTCTATATGAGAGGGCTGGAGTTAAGAGCAGCATGGGAGTAAAGAATAAGTGGCATCAGTGTCCTCGGCTGATGTCATAAATGGAACAAGAGCTCTTATCAAGAGAAGGTGAGATTTCTGGAGACTGTGCTATGAAAGATTTCAAATATAAATGAGAACTAAAATTTAAAGGTGAAAAGAGGATAGAAAGATAATCAACTGCACCATCCATTGAGTCCTTAATTGTGCAGAGTACATGAAAGGAAAGGCCATGCATAGCAGCTACATTCCCTTAATAACTGGATCTAATGCCATGCCAGCTAAGCCAGCACTATGCTGCTTTTAGAGCGTTACACTACTAGACATTATTACCCTATGTTGGATGATACTTGGAGCCAAACCAATTAATCAAACCTCTCCACGTCTTCAAGAGCAAGAATTTTGGCAGCTTGAACTAAATGGTAGATGAGAGCTTGAAAGCCTGCATATGAAACGTATTGATTTTTCACTCAGTGAGGTTAAAAAGAATGATTATGATTTGACAAGTCTTACTCTTAAAAAGCAACCTGAACTGCCTTGACTACTCTTCTCTGTCTCCTACTGGTGCTTCTCTCTGGACAGAAGATACCCCTACTAACACACAGCTCTGTTGCATATAGCTCCTTTTCAATGTTGGCATCTCTATATAAAAGTCACCTTCTTATTAACAAGACCATCCCCAATTACCCTGTAAACACAACCTCATTTCCTCTAATCCCTGCTTATTTCCTTCAAAGCAGCTATGTAAGGGATTGAATGTTTTCTGCCTTTTTTAATACTCTCTCTCCATTCCCATGTATCCCACATAGGAATAAGCCCTGCTTTTTCACTAGTGTGTATTTTGAGAAATATTGATGGAAGAAAGTGGACAAGAGTAAGTGGAGAGGAAAAGAAGGAGAATATGGAAAGCAGCAGTCATGGCTGAGAGAGGGAAGGGGACAGAGATTGTATTAATGGCCTATTTCTGAAGTACCAACTTAATAGAAACTTGGGGGCTTAAAATAACACAGATTTATTATCTTACAGTTCTGTAAGTCAGAAGTCCAAAAACAGATCTTACATGGCCAACATCAAGGTGTCAGCACGGTTGCATTTCTTCTGGAAGCCTAAGGGTAGAAGTCTGTTCCTTGTCATTTCTAGCTTCTAAAAGGCTGTCTTCATTTCTTGTCTCCTTGCCTCCTTCTAGCAATGATCAATCTCCCCATCCCTCACTCTGACCCTCTTGCCTCCCTCTTGTAAAGATCCTTGTGATTACATTGGGCACACTTGGATAATCCATTGTAACTTCCACAACATTTCAAGATCTATAATTAAATTGTATGTGCAAAGTTCCTTTTGCCATGGAAGGTAATTTATTCACAGGTCTGAGGATTAGCATATGAACATTTTTGAAGGTTCACTGTTCTGTCTACCACAGAGGGGGAAAGGGAAAGGAGGAGAAGAGAAGGGAGGGGAGGAAAGGAAGAATGATTCTCTCCTCCTAATACCTCACTCCTTTGATCCTAGGCCACTACCTAAAATCTGATTCCCTGAAAAAGCTTTCCATTATAACACTATCTACTCCTATATGCCTTGATCACTCTTGCCTTCAACTGAATTTTTGAAGGCAAATTCAAAGTTAACACAATGCCTTTACCAGTCCTAATTTTTGTTCATTCTTCATTAATTAAATATACCAGCTTTAGTTATTGAAGACTTAAATAATGATTTTGTTTGCTGTATTCTATAGCAAAATGAGCAATTATATTCCATTCCAAACCAAGAAGTTGTAATGTTAGAAGTCTCTGGGAAATATACCAAATGACAACAACTGGAAGGTTTTCCATGTTTCCAAAGATAGATGGTATCTCCTTGTTTTTATGCTTAATTCCTTTAGTCAGCTCTTCAAGAACACTACATATTAATTTTTCAGAATGTTGGCCATTTTGACTGAATTGATCAATGAATTTGCCAGATATTGTCCAACAAGTTGTTGCCAGTCTAAAGAACACCAAATAATTAATCTTATTGCTTTTCCCTACTCCATGATTTTTTCTGACTGCTTACACATTCTGTAAAAGAAGCAATAAAAAGAAAAATTTTAAGAGATCCCATGAATATAACTGATTAGAAATGGGTAACAGTTCTTCAGAAAATAAGAGATTTTTTAACATTATCCAGCCTAAGTAGTCAACAAGTGTTACCTAGTAGGATAAGCATCCCTAGAAGTCTTATCTTAAAAGTTTCCAACTTATAGCTAGCTAACAGCTAATTTAGAAATAGAAATTCAGACTTCCTTTAAATTAAATTATCTTGATACTACATATTTTTTTGAGGCCAAAATTCTCCTCATCACCTCATGCTGGCTTTCAAATTGGGATGTATTCTACATTCAGCAATCTCAATAAAACTCTCCTGCCTTTCTAGACTCTAGGCTCCATAGTTGATGGAGTATTTCATTATGTCATCTGCAGTTCTTGACAAGAGGTAGGAGAAAGAGGAGGAGGAAGACACTCTAAGAAATAATTGAAATGAGAAATGTCACCTTGAGTTTAGTGTCAGTGAGTTAACACTCAGCCTTGGCTGGAAAGTAGACGGTGAAAATAAAACGGCATTTACAAAAAATACTAATCCTGTGTGTGAATAAATCTATCTTTCATTAATATTTGATTTTTTTGTTCCTGTATTGATTGCCATGACATGGCTGTCACCCAGCTGAGTCCCATAATTTCTATTGCAGGCAATTTCCTTACAGAATTACTTTCCTGAAAGGGCTGGATGTTATAGCAGACTTGTCAAACTGCACACATGTCAACAGCATTTGGTAGTGACTGTTCAATAATTAATTTACTAGGCTGACTGTTGGAACAATTTGAAAAGTCTCTGTGTGAAGTTCATGCTTCTTGAGGCTAAAAACCCAGAATCATCATGACTGGGCCATGAGCAGAAAAAGTACCAGGTTATGTGATCTGATAAACTCAAACTCTAAATGTGTCCTGAAGAAAGTGAGTTTAGAACCATGGATGTTTAGAGCTGAGAGGAATCATTATCCATTGCTCATTTTATGAATGATTCACTACTCTTTTAACTCTTTGATTTTACAGAATTGGAGGTAGGTACATTGGAGGAATAAAGCACAATTTAAAAATTTGTTAGCTGAGATATGAAAACAACATGTTTATATAATATCATTCACTGTGGAAGAAGGAACCAGCAGAACAAGAATTAAAATGGTCAAAACATGCTCAAGACAGCCCTGCAGAGTTTGCTCTGCCTCATAGCACATGTGCATATGGCTGAGAACAAGCATACCTATTTTAAATACTCATTCCAATGAAGGGTTTCTAACTGGATACTGCTTCTAGTCATGGTGATTTTAAAATATGGCTGCAAATTTGACATTCCTCCCATTGAGAGGTGGATTCTAAGTCCTTTCCCCTTGAATCTGGGCAGACTTGTAGCTGCTTTAGCTAATTAAGTACAATAGGGGTAACACCATGTGACTTCCAATACAAACTTATGCAGCTTCTACCTTGGTCACTGGAACACTGAGCCTTGGAGTCCTGAGTTTAGTGAAGCCCAGCTACCCAAATGTCACCATGCTGTGAGGAAGCCCAAGTCACCTGAGGAGCCTCCATGTAGGCACTGTGGTTAATAGTCCCAACTGATCTCAGCTGTCCAGTATCATCCCAGCTTTGGTATGTAAATGAGAAAACTTGTAGATGGTTCTATCCACAAGCCATTGAGCTTTCTCTGTTGAGGTTCCAGACACTGTAGAACAAAGACCAGCCCTATTGTACTCAGTTCAAATTTTTGACCTGCATAATTTGTGAACATAATTAAATAGTTGACTTTGCCAGTAACTATTAGAATGACTTATTAGATAGCAATAGATAATTGGATTATTTATCCCATCCCAATTTAAAAGTACAGATGAAGAAGAAGATGTTTTTTTCTCTTTCAAGACTACAGAAACTTTCCTTTCTATACTGGTACACTAAAAGCATTTGTCATATCAAGGAAAGATGGTGGATGAAGTGGGGTGTAGAGAAATGAAAGGGGTCAGGAAGACAATTTGCACTCACTCAGAAATAGAACAGTTACAGATGCCCAGAAGAATTCCTTAAGAGAAATTAAAGTACTTTTGAGGAGGTAAAGTATGTGGCATATCACAACTATACAAAATTAAGAAACAATGTCAAGGGAAGAGTATTACCTGCAAACATTTTCAGAAACTCTACCTTGGGTTTTCATGTTGAGATACAATTTGTTTCTTACATTAACTTTTCAATCAAATATTCAAAAGTTCCCTTCAGTTTAGTAGTTACATAGGCTATGTGTACATGAATTACTATACAATGCTAAATGGCCCATAAAATATAACATGTCAGTCACAAAGCCATAGTGAAAATCCATGAAGACTTGAATATCCATCTTTCCTATACAAAACACGTGGATCATCAAGGATTGCAAAATCCCTTTACAAGGGTGTAAAAAATCATGTTATAACTTGGGTCATGTTTTTGACCTGCTGAGAAGTCTCCAGAAGCACTTTACTGCCTGATTACTATAGTTTAATTCTTGTATACCACCCTTTGTAGCATATTTCATAATCTTCCGCTAACTTACCTATCCAGTTATATTTCTCTCTTCTATTTTCATTAACTAAACAACAACAACAACAACAACAACAACACCCTAGTATGTGTCAGGCACCATACTCAGGACTCCATTGGTAATAATGATAGAGAAAGTCCCTGCTCTCATCAAACATTGAAGCGCAGGAAGTGAGAATCCCCAGGGTGGGGGGAGGGAAGTATTTCACAAACGTGATTAGTGCCATGGGGAAAATAGGTGATATGATAGATTGGTTGGCTAGGGTGACTATGGAAAATAATAGATTTTTCCAAATTTTCATTAAGAAACTTTTTAAAGACTCAACAAAGTGGAGAGAACATTTTGTCATATATATTATTAGTATATTTTTGTTTTAAAGTAATTTATAGACATAATTCATCCATTAAATATTTCAGTCATCTTGGAGAAACAAGGGAATTTTCCTGCACAAAAAGTATGATGAACACATTAGGCACAAATAATTTCTTTTTTTTTTTCAATATATGAAGTTTATTGTCAAATTAGTTTCCATACAACACCCAGTGCTCATCCCAAAATGTGCCCTCCTCAATACCCATCACCCACCCTCCCCTCCCACCACCCATCAACCCTCAGTTTGTTCTCAGTTTTTAAGAGTCTCTTATGCTTTGGCTCTCTCCCATTCTAACCTCCTTTTTTTTTCCCTTCCCCTCCCCCATGGGTTTCTGTTAAGTTTCTCAGGATCCACATAAGAGTGAAAACATATGTTATCTGTCTTTCTCTGTATGGCTTATTTCACTTAGCATCACACTCTCCAGTTCCATCCATGTTGCTACAAAGGGCCATATTTCATTATTTCTCATTGCCACGTAGTACTCCATTGTGTATATAAACCACAATTTCTTTATCCATTCATCAGTTGATGGACATTTAGGCTCTTTCCATAATTTGGCTATTGTTGAGAGTGCTGCTATAAACATTGGGGTCCAAGTGCCCCTATGCATCAGTACTTCTGTATCCCTTGGGTAAATTCCTAGCAGTGTTATTGCTGGGTCATAGGGTAGGTCTATTTTAAATTTTTTGAGGAACCTCCACACTGTTTTCTAGAGTGGCTGCACCAATTTGCATTCCCACCAACAGTGCAAGAGGGTTCCCGTTTCTCCACATCCTCTCCAGCATCTATAGTCTCCTGATTTGTTCATTTTGGCCACTCTGACTGGCATGAGGTGATATCTCAGTGTGGTTTTGATTTGTATTTCCCTGATGAGGAGCGACATTGAGCATCTTTTCATGTGCCTGTTGGCCATCCAGATGTCTTCTTTAGAGAAGTGTCTATTCATGTTTTCTGCCCATTTCTTCACTGCATTATTTGTTTTTCAGATGTGGAGTTTGGTGAGCTCTTTATAGATTTTGGATACTAGCCCTTTGTCCGATATGTCATTTGCAAATATCTTTCCCATTCTGTTGGTTGCCTTTTAGTTTTGTTGGTTGTTTCCTTTGCAGTGCAGAAGCTTTTTATCTTCATAAGGTCCCAGTAGTTCATTTTTGCTTTTAATTCCCTTGCCTTTGGGGATGTGTCAAGTAAGAAATTGCTATGGCTGAGGTCAGAGAGGTCTTTTCCTGGTTTCTCCTCTAGGGTTTTGATGGTTTCCTGTCTCACATTCAGGTCCTTTGTCCATTTCACTTTTTGAAGATGACATGATATTATACATGGTAAACCCAAAAGACTCCACCAAAAGTCTGCTAGAACTGACACATGAATTCAGCAAAGTCGCAGGATACAAAATTAATGTACAGAAATCAGTCGCATTCTTTTACACTAACAATGAAACAACAGAAAGACAAATAAAGAAACTGATCCCATTCACAATTGCACCAAGAAGCATAAAATACCTAGGAATAAATTTAACCAAAGATGTAAAAGATCTGTATGCTGAAAACTATAGAAAGCTTATGAAGGAAATTGAAGAAGATATAAAGAAATGGAAAAACATTCCGTGCTCATGGATTGGAAGAATAAATATTGTCAAAATGTCAATACTACCCAAAGCTATCTACACATTCAATGCAATCCCAATCAAAATTGCACCAGCATTCTTCTTGAAGCTAGAACAAACAATCCTAAAATTCATATGGAACCACAAAAGGCCCCGAATAGCCAAAGTAATTTTGAAGAAGAAGACCAAAGCAGGAAGCATCACAATCCCAGACTTTAGCCTCTACTACAAAGCTGTAATCATCAAGACAGCATGGTATTGGCACAAAAACAGACACATAGACCAATGGAATAGAATAGAAACCCCAGAACTAGACCCACAGACATATGTCCAACTCATCTTTGACAAAGCAGGAAAGAACATCCAATGGAAAAAAGACAGTCTCTTTACAAATGGTGCTGGGAGAACTGGACAGCAACATGCAGAAGATTGAAACTAGACCACTTTTTTACACCATTCACAAAAATAAACTCAAAATAGATAAAGGACCTGAATGTGAGACAGGAAACCAACAAATAATTTCTTAACATCAAATTTCGCACCGTATTAGCTATTCTCCAAAAGTCTATTAGGACTGGATTGTTCAAAACAAGGTCCCACTTTTACAATAGGTTCTATCTTTTTGAATCTAGAAGAATCCTGCTACTTTTCTCCCCCTCTTTTTTCTCCATGATATTGACTAGTTCAAGATACTGGACTCGTTCTGGATTTGCTTATGGGTTTTATCATGGTGTCATATAACATCACTTTTTCCCTATATTTCATACAAACTTAACTTAGGCATAAAAGCTTGAATATATTCAAGTTAGACATTTTTGAAAAGATTACATAACAAGGGACATTGTATACTTCATTATCATGTCATGTTAAAAAGCACATAATATCTGGGGCACCGAGGTAGCTCAGTCAGTTGAGCATCCAATTCTTGATCTTGGCTCACTTCTTTATCTCAGGGTTGTGAGTTCAACCTCTGTGTTGGGCTCCACAGTGGGTGTGAAGCCTACTTAAAAAAAAAAAAAAGCACATAACATCTGGATGACTCCTAAAACCTCTGGGTTAAGGTGATGACAGCCTGATCCAGCCTTCATAGAGTGACAGTTTCTGACTTGCAACCAGCAGTTGTACACAGAGATAGTATGGCACAACACACATATCCAATTCCTTATTAATCTTTCATTAATGGAATGGTCTAATTAATGATCCTTGACTGACTCAATCATTTCATTAGGTAATTTAAAAAGGTCACTTTTCTAATTCCTTTATTTTTTCTATATTTATTAGCCAGTAGTCTTCTAAGCCTTCTCTTATCAAATGTAGTGATTTGGTCACCCTGATATGTAGCTTGCAGAAGAAGAGCAGAATAAATACCTCTTTGCCTTTAAATCTCTAATGAATTTCTTATTGTTGCCATTATTTGGTGCTAATTTGGATTTCTCTTTTTTGAGAATGGCTATGAACTCATGTAATTATATATATATATATATATATATATATATATATATATATATAAATTATGTTATAATAAATTATATTTTTCTTAGTGTTACTTGAATTGTAACTGTGGATACTAAGATCTCCTAAGACTGGGTCCTTGTCTTTTTCAATGAACACAGTAGTCTGTAATTTTATTTAATTAATGAATTTATTTATTTATTTGTTTGTTTTTGTTTTCTAGTACATCTATGACATCCCAGGGACACCCAGGGCATTCTCTCCATCAGAAATCAGCAACTTCTCTAAAAAGGCTTTAGTTATTTTAGTGAGAAATGGTATTTAAAGGATAAAATCTAAATGCCAGGGATGCTCACTGGTCCTGGAAAGTTGTTTCTAAGCTCTTTCAATGCAGAGATAGCAAAATTACCTCTTAAAATTTATGAGTAAGTACTGAAACTCCCAAGTCAAATTAAGCCCTAAAATGTTTACTCAACATTTTATATTATATACATATTTACCTCTTTTTTCTTGCATTGAAAATCATGGTTTCTAATTACAATAATATACTTATTTAATTTACCCTATAATTTAAATATAATGGTTTCAAGATAGCAAAATCAACATTATTCCTCAAAACAAAACTGCTCTGTGCTGTTTAAAATTACAATGAAGTTAATTTTTCTTTAGAATATATCCCATGAAGGATATAGTCACTCAGTCACTATTGTATCAGAAATCACTTGAAAGAGTCTCTTTGTGGATATATTATCGATTTTGTAATTACTTAAATTATTTTGCTCATATGTTCTAGTTTTTGTTTTATTTGTTTGTTTGGAGACCTTGAAAAATATCCCACTAAAATAAAATCTCACAGGGGCGCCTGGGTGGCTCAGTCAGTTGAGCATCCGACTTCGGCTCAGGTCATGAGCTTGAGGTTCGTGGATTCAAGCCCCGCATCAGGGTCTGTGTTGATGGCTCAGAGCCTGGAGCCTGCTTCGGATTCTGTGTCTCCCTCTCTCTCTGTCCTCCCCCTGCTTGCTCTCTGTCTCTCTCTCAAAAATAAATAGACATTAAACAAATTTTTAAAAAATCCCACTACTGATGGGATACTTTACTTTATTCTGAAGTCATCTAATAAAAATCATTTTATCTGTGTGGATTTTCCACAGTTAGCTATAATCATCTCCAGTATCATCTGTTATGTCTGTGTTTTAAATTTTTTTACATGATTTTTCTCATGGTTATAGGTTATATTTTCTTGCTATTTGGTATGCTTTGTCTTTTTGATTGGATGCTGAGTATTGGATATTTTATGTTGTTAGTTATTGGACTTAGCTTTATTTCCTTAAATAGTATTAATCTGTTTTCCAGCTCTCAGTTACTTTGAAAGAGTTTACTTTAGTAAGGCTTGCATCTATACTTTGTTAGGGCAGATCTAAAGTAGCCTTTCATCTAGGACTAAGTTATCCCATTTACTAAGGTTATAACCAGAAGACTGAAACCAATGCTCCATGTACTGAGAGACTTTCCAAACTGATTGTTATGATAGCTAATATTCCCATCTTGGAAACAGCTGTGAGAGTCTCACATCCTGCCTTTGCCCAGGGCTTCTCTCCCAGGCCTTCCATAGTTTTGTCATACACTCAAACAGAGAAAGACAAATATCGTATGACTTCATTCATATGTGGAATCTAAAAATACAAGTAATCCAATAAGAGCAGCAACAACAACAACAAAAGAGAGAAACAGACCCATAAATGCAGAAAAGAAACTGGTGGTTGCCTAAGATGGGGGGAGGTTAAGGGCTGGACAAAATGGGTCAAAGGGATTAAGAGGCACAAACTTCCAATTATAAAATAATTAAGTCATGGGGATGAAAAGTAAAGCATAAGGAATATAGTCAATACTATAACACAATACTATATCATGGTGAGTGTTTTATAATGTATATAATTGTTGAATCACTATGTTGTACCCCTGAAACTAATTGAATGTTGTATGTCAACTATACTTTATTAAAAAAAAAAAAAAAAAAAAAAAAAGACCAGTACTCAGTCAAAGACCAGAGGGGATGCCTCTGCAAATCACCAGGGCAGAGTGGTCTCTCAGTTTGCCACCATCTTCTCTGGTGTTGTGTCCTCACAAATTATTACATCTTTGGCCTCCCAGAATTCTATCTCTTATGATGTTGCTTGGAAACTGCCTGTGGGTAGTTGGGCTCACCTCAACCATTTCCCTTCAAGGATCACAGTCTTGGCACTGTTTGTTATGCAATAACTGAAAACCATCATTTCCTAAGTGTTGTCTGCTTTCTTGTTATTTAAAGTGGCATGACAACTCTGGTCCTCCTTATTACATCATGTCCAGAAGTGGAAGTCCTTATAATTACTTTTTTTGTCATTTCCCTAAGATTTATGGTTAGTAGCTTCTGTTTGTTTTTAATTTTAGGAACTACATTCTTCACTGACAATTCTGTTTCTTGAATTTACATGTTTTGTGTTAAAATATTAAAAATAAATTCATATTAGTTTCATTCATGCCCTTCTTGCCTCATACCACTCCTCTGGATAACAATTCTATCAGTTTTTGATTTATCTTTCCAGTATTCAGAGTTTTCTGGATTGGTGTCATATGATATAAGGAGACAATTCTGCAAAGACACATGGAGACAGGATTCAAGGCAGACACATTGCCAAGTACAAGTGCCCTAATGCTTTAAAGAGCATGGCTTATTAAAAAAGAAAAAGAGAGAAAAATGTAATCCCATAGTGTGACCAAAGTATTATAGTATGGAAAGGAGAAAACCCATTTATTTCAGGTTACAGAAGTCAGCAGAAATCTTATCAGGTTGGATCTTGTGTGTGAAAATAAGAAACTTAGTTATTATTCTCAATGCATTAGGAGGCAACTGAAAAGTTTTAACCATAAGAGTGACCAGATAAGGTTTTCATTCTTACATTGTAACTCTGGTAAAGGACGTATGGAGAACGGAAAGCTAAAAGGACAAGAACAGCAGTTGGGGGACAAGTTTGGAGATCATAGTAAGTCTTGGTGACAGGTGATAATTTTGTCCAGATGAATAACTAGAGCAGGGGCAGAAAGCAGTAAAAGACTTCAGATTACACATTTGCATCAGGACAGAAAGTGCTGATGACTTACATGTAGATGGTGAACAGAAGGAAGGAGTAAGGATGGTAAGGATGGTTCTTGGACACTTGGCTTCAGGAACTAGCTAGAAATGTGGCTTGAAATACCTCAAGGGGAACACACACTTGGGGGACCAAGATTTCTATTTTGGCCATGTCAAATGTGGGGAGCCTATATGACTTCTAAATACACATAACATGTAGGAGGTTGGAGATATTGGTCTGGACCTCACAGACTAGGGAGTATAGAAAATAACTTGACAGGCAATGGGCAAAGCTCTAGGTCAAAACTTCTAGTGAATCTGAGAGGAACAAGGCCCAAACCCTTAGGACTCATCAGTATTCAAGAGTCTGGCTGAGGAAAATGAAACAGCAAAAATAATAGTAACAACAACAATAATAGTGGTAGTAACAGTAGTAGCTGTTATCGTAGCAGTAGTAATACTAAGAAGGTGATGTCAGTTAGGTGGGACAAAACGAGGAAATTGTTGAGTCATGGGGGTAGAAGGCGTGTCAAGGAGATAGGGTTAATTATGTCTAAATGAGATCTGCAAAGAACAGAACAAAGCAGTCTCAAAAGGAAAGATGACAGAGCAAGTGGTCTAGAAGACGACAGAGAAAGAGGTCACCTGATTAACTTATATGTATCCAGGCTAGGCCCTGTGCTTCCTCCAAGTTCTCTTTAATCGATGTATGCCAAGAGGATTTCCCCTTCTTATAGTTATGAATGCTATGGTACCACTTCAGAAGAAGGAACCAGATCATTCTGAGCGAGTAAGTCATGTAAAAAGAAAAAGAAAGCTTTGCTGATCATCATAATTAATGAACAGAGTCATGGGTGACTTTTTAAAGGGTAGAAGGGAAGGAATGGAGCACTGGCTATATACCAGATGCAAGATGTGCTTTACCATTCTCAAAGTCACTTAATCTTATAGCAACCATGCAAAACTAGATTCTGACATTTCATTTGCATATCAAGAAGTCATGGCTAAACAAGGTTATCAAATCTCTATTCCTTGATTGAAAGCAAATTTGTGACAGAATCAGTTCTCAAACCCAAGTTTACTTCAAAGCCCACCACAAATGGCCTTCAAAATGATAAGCAAAGCCATTGTTCTGAAGTGAAATATTTTTTCTCTTATCAAATCCCATTTTAGGTGGGAATGCCCCATCATCAGACTTTATCTATGGCACTGAACCCACATGCAATACACAGAGAATTGGCTAACACTGTCAGCTTCAATGGGAAAGGACAACAACATAGAAAGCACAAACACACACACACACACACACACACACACACCAACAAAAACTAAATAAGTATGTTTTCTAAACATCATTCACACTAATCTGTATGCAATGTCATGAACACACACATGCACACACACAATTTTCCAAAGTAAAGGTAGTTAAGCAACAGCATAACATCATGAAAGCAAGGCTTTGAATTTAGGGGAGAAAACTTGCTAAGCACAAAGGAAAAAAATAGCAGAGGAAATTCTGAAAAGTCATAATCTCAGCTTGGGGCAAAATTTACAGATACATACACACATATATTACAGAAATTATTATGCAAAAGAAAAAAATGTTGGGCTTTATTTAAATGGCATTGAAACGGAATTGAAGAGGGAAATCTCAGAGTCTAGAAATCCCAAACATTTTATTTTATAGATGTGGATACTGAACCCAAAGATGTTAAATTACTTGCCTGAGGTCAAATGGTTGGTTAGAACTCAAAGACAAAAGTGTCTCTCCTTCCATGATTGAGCTCTTTTCACAACTTTACGGTATATCATTTCAAACCCATGTGTATGCATAATTGATGATATTCATTTATAGCTCAGAATGGTAATGCAGATTTAAGTAAAATATAAAATGAGCTTCCTTGAATCCTGAATATCTACAATTCCAACTTCAAAAGGGAAATAATATTATTTATTTCCATCACTATCACCTTTTTTTTTTAACCAAACCAAATAGCAGACCCCTCAAGTTCAGGAAGAATTTTAAAACTGTTTTGTGGTTTTAAATGGATGTGATGAGGAACGGAGTTGTCCAGGGAAATTACAGTAGCCCTATCAGTATAGAGAGGCTGGAATGCAAAATGATCTATAATGTTAAAGAGGCGGGGACATGGAAAGAAGTCAAAGATCAAATGTGCACTCGGTTAGACTTTTCTTGCCCTTTTAAAAGAACACTTGGCTTTTGAACTGCCCAGTTGCACACTACAAAGCTTTTAGAGTTGTCTAAAATCTTTGAAGGTTTACAAGAAGTCACTTGGCACTAAGGGTTGGATATTATGAGCAAGTCACTGAAGCAGACAAAGCTAAAAGCTTTCAACTACTCCAGAACAATGGCATTCATCCTACTGACCTTTACTTGAAACGCTTCTCTGGAAATCAAACCAAAAGCAGAATATCTGAGGAACCCCCTAGATTTCATTGCAAATGATGAGACAAAGTCAGTGTAGTAACAAGACAGTGGCTGAGTAGAGCATTAGGTGCCTACATTCTATGTGCATACATTCTATCTGACCAAGTCAAATTCCTAATCACCAAAATAAGGAGATTGTATCAAACCAGTAAATTGGTTATAGTCTTCGGGTGGCTTTTAACAGTGGATAGGTTGCCCCAACCAATATCAACTACATGCTGTCTATCAGAAATGCACTTTAAATATAAAGATAAAAATAGGTTAAAATAAATGGATGGCAAAAGATAGAGTATGCAAACACAAATGATGAGAAAACTGAATTACTTATATGATAGAGAGAGAGATATTAGGCTTTGGGCTAAGGTATATTGCCAGATAAAAAGCAAGGTTTTTCATAATGAAAAAAAGGATTGGTTTATAAAAAGGACATAAAAATTCTAAATGTGTATGCACCCAATAACAGAATTTCAATATATAGCAAAAATTGACAACTAAAAGGATAAATAGATGCATCTATGATTATAGTTGAAGATGAACATTTTTCTCTCAATGAATGGTAGACAAAGTAGACAGAAAAATCAGTAGTAATTCAGACGAGTTGAATAACACTATTAACACCAACCTGACCTAGTAAACAAGATAGAATATCGCACACTTAGCAGATTACATTTTTTCAACTGCACATAGACTATTCACCAAGATAGATAATGGTTGAGAATTTTTCACAATTGAGAAACCATGAATTTGCTGATTCAGGAAGGACAAGGAGTTTTGAAAAAAATCAATGAGAAATCCACATTTTATAGTGAAACTACAGAACAGTAGAAGAAAAAAAATCAGCTAGAGAGAAAAAAAAAAGATCACCTAAAAAAGTAATAATTACACTAACAGAAGACTTCTGTATGGCAAGAATGGAAGCCAGACTATAGTAGAATAACATGTTCAAAGGTCTGAAAGAAAATAGCTGTCAATTGGAATTATGTCTCCAGCAAAAATCTCTTTCAAGATAAAAATGCTATTTTCAGATAAACCAAAATATAGAGTTCACCATAACAAACCTTCCTTAAAGGAATTTCTAAAATATATACTTTTGGAAAAAGAAATATTATACCAGAAAGGTCAGAGATGCAAGTAATGAATGGTACAAGGTAAACTGATTATCTGGGTGAATCTAAACAAGCATTGACTGTGTAAATGAATAATAGTGCCTTGAAAAAATTTTTAACGTTTATTTATTTTTATAGAGACAGAGAAAAAGAAAGGGTGTGCATATATGTACACAGAAGAGGGACAAAGGGAGAGGGAGAGAGAATCTTGAGCAGGCTCCACTGCCCAGGGCAGAGCCCGATGTGGGGCTCATCTCACGACTGTGAGAGCATGACTGAAATCAAGAGTCAGACTCTTAGCCAACTGAACCACCCAGGAGCCATAATAATGCCTTGAAATTTTAAAACAGGTAAGATTTTAATACTGAACAGTAATAGTATGTAAGCCCTGCCAAGGCAATTAGAATTTAAATATTCTAAGTTCCCTGTGTCGTCCAAAAGGAGAATAAAGCTTTTTATTAATCATAGACTTTATAAAATTAAGAATATACAGGAGAAAGTTCAATTTTAAAATACAAATAGTTTTCTCTAAACTTCTAGGTCTCTAAAATTTCCCTAAAATACAAATAGCTCTAAAACTGATGTTTAATTTTGGATACCTGGCTCAGTCAGTTGAGCATCCAACTCTTGATATAGGCTCAGGTCATGATCTTACAGTTGTGGGATTGAGCCACACATCGGGCTCCACACAAAGCATGGAGCCTGTTTAGGATTCTCTCTCTCCCTTGCTCTGTGCCCCTTCCCTGCTTATTCTCTCTCTCTCTCAAAATAAATAAATTAATTAACTAAAAAAAAATTGATGTTGAATCTGAATTTTGCATGGGTCAGCAAGAAAGGGGACTTAGACTTTGGAAAGATTACTGAGTCCCAGTTTCTCATGGATGAGGAAGAATGAAAGAAACAAGAATGAGGGGGTTTGATTTATGTGAAGATTTGAATCATCCTTAGGGGTAACTGGACAAATTTAACAGGATGATCACAACAAGTGGGCCTGTGTGGGTGTAGGAAGAGGACGTTGGAGGGGTAGGTGGGAGACCCAGGTTCAAAGGAATGAAGGACATAGTTATTCACTGAGAAGCTGGACTTTCTTCTAGATGCTGTGGGTTCAAGAAGGTAACAAATGGGAGACTTCAACCTCACTTGGGTTTCAAGAAGGTAACAAATGGGAGACTTCAACCTCACTCTGGGAGGTACCTTCAGGTCTGTGGAGAATTCTGGATGAGACCAGTGTTGGGGGAGTTCACTGAAAAGACATGACCACTGATTAACTTATGAACTGGATCTAGGCATGTAGCCGCTCAGTGGCTCATTCCCCTGTCCTAGGAATGTGGGTTCCACTTGTCTTTTCTGCTCCCAGAGGCTACTCCAAGTACAGAGCCTTGAGGTAGTGATGTGGTATTGAAAACATCTGCACGGTATATGCAGCTGAACCCAGTTAGTGCCTCTTTGTAACTTTTAAGATTTGGCATGTGGGTGCAGGGATCCCTTCATCCTGCTGCCACACAAGACAAACCTCAGGTTAAGTTCCCTTTGTTTACTAAACTGCAACCTACCAACATAGAGTGACCAGTCTCTTTCTTGGGTCTCTCCCTGCCCTCCACAAACAAAGGGCCAGTTTCAGATTATACCCAGGAAGCTTCCAAAAGGGCTGTAAACCAACAACCAGCTTTAAGAAGCATGACCTCTCTCATCCCTTCCACCTCTGGAAGGTTGTCTGTGGTAAAACTCTCCTCTCTTTGCTCTAGTGTACTGCTTAAACTCCATAAACATCATGTCACCCAAGCCAGGTCCTAAAGCAGGACAAACCAAGTTGTATTTATAGTATTAATAAGAAACTGGGAAAGACTAGTTCCCCCTCATCAAATATACGTTTTCCATTTTGCAAAAGCTGAAAATATTACAGATTAGCATATAGGCAGGAATCACAAATTTTATGGTAAAGCAATGCAGTGAGTAGGAGTGTCGATCGATATCTCAAGGACAATATGGTGTTCCTTCAGGCTGCTCATTCACAAAGCAGATGTACAATGTATGCGTACGTGGCGGGTCATAAATCAGGCCTTTGGATTGAACAAAGTTTACCAACAGTCATGTTAACTTAGAAATCTGAAATCGCTTTCCTCATCTATCAGGCTTTTAGAGAGTTTTTCTCACAACACCCAGAGATTCATTAAAAAACAACTTTGAAAAAACAATTTGGAAGCAATTCATAATATACCTAACATGGAAAAGACTCAGCCACCAAGGTCTTTCTTAAAAGGGTTGATTAGGGGTGCCTGGGTGGCTCAGTCAGTTAAGCAACCGACTTCAGCTCAAGTCATGATCTCATGGCTGGTGAGTTCGAGCCCCATGTAGAGCACTGTGCTGACAGCTCAGAGTCTGGAGCCTGGAGTCTGCTTCAAAATTCTGTGTCTCTCTGCCTCTCCCCTGTTTACATTTTGTCTCCGTCTGTCTCAAAAATAAACATTTAAAAAAAATTTAAAGGCTGATTAAAAATTATTCATTTAAAGTTAGTTTTGAGAACTTAACAAGTAGTAAAATAGCCATCACAGTCATCAAACCCCCAGCCTTTAAGAGCCCCCCCAAATACTCTAAACACAATAGTTCTTAACTGCCTCAAGGAATAAAGCTACCAAAGCTGCAAAAAAAAAAAAATATGTAAATAATAGGCATTCCATTCTGCTTTAAATATTTCCAAATATTCAGATTCAAACAAGAATGGTATAGAGGCAGAAATCCATAATAAGGCAAGTTCAAAAACTATGTTGACTGACAAGCTGAATATTTTAATAGTGAATGGGATAG
Organism: Panthera uncia; assembly: GCF_023721935.1. Taxonomy (NCBI): domain Eukaryota; kingdom Metazoa; phylum Chordata; class Mammalia; order Carnivora; family Felidae; genus Panthera; species Panthera uncia. Next base: position 47,722,939 of record NC_064816.1, read on the forward strand.
TTTGTTAAGCCATTTGCTATTTTCACTATGTGCCTACCAGATGCCACTGATGTCGTCTCCTGCAAACACTCCATCAGCAGAGCCAAAGGCCAGAACCCTCTTGACTACTTACTACTGCCTTTTTACAATATACCCGATCTAGAAAAACACACGGCAACTCTCGTAATGCAATATAAATCTGGAGCGACATATGCATGCATGCACTGTAGGCCAGATATGAGAGCTTGAGGAGGCTCTCTGAAGAACACTCCCATAGCATTTAATTACTCCTTAATCAACTCTGTATCATTTCCTAATCCCACCGTCTAAACTGTCCATAAAGCAGCAATTTCCAAAGAATCCTCTATGCCAGGGGTCAGCACACTGTGGTATATGAGACTTATCTTGCCCACCACTAGTTTTTGTGCATAAATGTTTATTGAAGCACAGCCAGGACCATCATTTGTCTACATCGTATTGCCTACAGCTGCTTTCCTTCCACAAAGTGAGTTAAGTAGTTGCAACAGACACCATATGGCCCCAAATGCCTAAAATATTTACTATCTGGACGTTTATAGAAGTTTTTTTCACTCACAGCTTACACAACTGGGCTATGAAAATGATGTAGGAGAGAACTTAACAGCAAAGGACTAGACATTGCTCAGCACAGTTGCCACCAGCCACCCTCAAGATGAAAAAGTAGGTGGCATATCGTATTTGTGAATGTAATACCAGTGCTATGTGGAATTGAGTGAGAGAGCATCTGACCTAACATGTCACAAGTCACCTCTCAGGAACCCAGGACAGACATCATGAAACAACCAGAGCATTCTTACCTCTAAGTCCTGCTGTCTGCTCAGACCCCTCTCCATACAGTTGTCCAGGCAGCCAATAATTGCTTGGGATTAGCATAAAAGATGAAGGATTTTCACTATCTCTGGTCTAATTAATTACCGTGTTGGTTTTTAAAACCATTATCCTTTCATCTGTCCACAAAAATCTGACTTCTACTAACTTGTGTGTACTGGGGCTCATTGGCCCTTAATAAGGTGAACTCTACTTTGAAATAACAGTTTTACCAACATTAGGAAAGTGTACATGTAAAAGCTGAAAAGGGGCGTTATAAGTGACAAACATTGATACCGAGTGTAGGGTATTACTATGAAATTTCTATTTTCCTAATATTATTTCCAGTTATGTCATTTGTGCAGATTTTTCATTTGTTTGTTTTGGATCAATAAGAACCCATGACAGGGGTTACTGATATGACAAACAATTAAAACCTCTAGAAATGTGTGATCCCTTAAGAAAGTTCTCCAACTAGTTATGAGTCTATATGGCTGTCTTCTCTGATGTGAACACCTTGCCTATCTGAAAGCTGCCTCTTGTGTTGCTGAAGCTGGGACATACTATGGGGAAGTTAAGCTGTCCTCCACAGGGTGAGTAAGTTTCTAATGCAGGCCCAGTGGATGGTGAAGCCTAGGGCTGCCCTCAGGTGCCTCCTGATAGAGCCTCTCCAGTTCCCTTCCCATCCTCTCACTGACTATTTTTTCTCTCATCTCTTCTCTTGGCCAACATGTATGCTCAAGACTCCTCTCTTCACTGCTTTTTGTTCTGGGCAAAATGCTTAATCTCACTGAGCCATGGATTTTGACATTGTAAAGATCAAGACCAGAAAAACAGAACTTTAAAATCTAAGTCTCTAGAAGGAGGAGCCCAGGAGCCTGTAGCTTTTAACCAACAAGTTGTCCTAATGATGGGTCTAGTTTGAAAAACAGGGTGTTCTTAATGTCACAACCTTTAGTATGTAGTTGAATCACTTGGATGCTTGTTAAATAGTCTCTCCCCAAACCCAGTTACACTGACTTTTTTCATGTCTGCAGAAAGCACTTTGAGAAAGCCTCACCTAAAGCCTGGATACTCATAGTGTGGTCCTTGTTCACCAGGATCAGCATCACGTGGAAACTTTTTAGAACTGCACAAACTCCTAGGCCCCTCTGCCTCTTAATTAATGTGGACATTAGTAAGACCCCCAGATGATTCTTCTGTACCTAACGGTTTGTGAAGCACTAATTTAAGTCCAATACTGAACCACAAAACCGAGCTTCTAAAAACTGTTCTGTACTTACATGTTCATCATTTAAAAAGTCACCGGACCCACTTCACCCCCATTTCTAGATGAAAAAATTAATGCACAGGAAACTTTAACAGTCAAAGAGTTGTCTGTCTTTGAAGTGGAGTCTGACATGGCCAGGTGATGATGTGAGACCTGCTCTGAGATCCCACTTTGACAGCCCAGGAGTCCTGACTACCAGCTGGTTCAGGAGGTCTATAGCAGGAAGCATCAACCATTTGGAAGTTGGCAGGAATAGGTCCTTGAAGAGGGGAAATGGCTTCTCATCTTAGGCCTTAGCTTCCCTATTTGTAACAGGAGGATACTAACGCTCACTTCAGGTTTGCAGAGAGGACAAAGATGATGTATGTAAAATGGAAACTCAGTGCATGGCATGAGGTGTGGTCTTATTGGTGAAAGGGAGTCAGTAAGCTATGGGAGAACAGGCTGCAATTTTAGTTTTAGCCCTCACTGGCCTGCTTTCCCTGCCTACTGTTATTAAAAAAAGGGGCGGAAATGCTTGTATCACATCTGTATCGCATCTGCAAAAATGTATGGGATGATAAAAACAGGCATGATCGTAGAAAACACTGTTCTCAGAGAAGTCAGTTTTTATTTGCAGCCCCATTGGCCTCTCCTTTTATTGTTATCACTCCAAACTCTGAAATGGCCTCACATTTACTAACAGCCTGGAATAATAAAGCTCTGACTCAAATCTTAACGGTTGAGGATTTTTCAATCTTAAACGCCTATAATCAGCAGTACTATTTTTTTCTTGTCCTCAGTTTCCTTGCTCTTAATAGAAAATGAGGGGCGCCTGGGTAGCTCAGTCAGCTGGGCATCAGACTCTTGGTTTCAGCTCAGGTCATGATCTCACGATTCCTGAGTTTGAGACCTGCATCAGGCTCTGCGTTGTCTGCATGGAATTCATTTCTCTCTCTCTCTCTCTCTCTCTCTCTCTCTCTCTCTCTCTCCTTCTCTCTGTCCTTCCCCCACTTGCACTGTCTCAGTCTCTCTCAAAATAAATAAATAAACTTTCGGGGCACCTGGGTAGCTGAGTCAGTTGGGCAGCCAACTACCAGCTCAGGTCATGATCTGGTGGTCTGTGAGTTCGAGCCCTGCATCGGGCTCTATGCTGAGAGCTCAGAGCCTGGACCCTGCTTCCGATTCTGGGTCTCCCTCTCCTTCTGCCCCTTTCCCGCTTGCTCTCTGTCTCTCTCTCCCTCTCTCAAAAATAGTAAACATTAAAATTATTTTTTTTAAAAATAAACTTAAAAAAAAGAAAATGAACACTGAGCTAGAGATATATCAATACTTTTTCTTCCTATATTAGTCAACCGTGCATTGATCAAGCACTTACTATGTCCCAGGTACTATGTTAAACTCTATATATGCTTATTGTTTCATTATTTAATCTATCCTCATTATAACCCTATGAACTAAGAACTCATTTTATAGGAGCACCTGGGTGGCTCTGTCAGTTAAGCGTCCAAATCTTGGTTTCAGCTCAGGTCATGATCTCACAGTTCATGGTATCGAGCCCTGCATCAGGCTCTGTGCTGTCAGCAGGGTCTCTCTCTCTCCCTCTCTCTTTGCCCTTCCTCTGTTCATGCTCTCTATTTCTCAAATTAAATAAATAAACTTAAAAAAACCCTCATTTTATAACCTTTCTATAGAGGAGAAAAGTGAACCAACAGTTAGGTAAAAGCAACAACAAAACAAACCTTGCCAATGTCACTCAGCTTAAGTACAGGGACAGCCATAAAACCTAGACATTCCGATTCCAGAACCAATGTCCCTAGCTATCAAGTGGAGTAGTTTATGTGTGCCTGGAACTGAGGCCAGGAAAAGGGCTTACATAGTTTTTGTCCTCAGAAGCTTGTGGCCTAACAGAAGACTACAAATTCTAATTAAAGATGATAATCCCTCTCACAAGTCAACAGCATTTTTTTTCTTGTTTATATGAGATATAACTAACTGATCCTAATTGTCTTTCCACTGAGTCTGGACTTTGGTCACATATGAGTCCAGAAAAACACTAGCAATCACTTGAAGTTAGGATTTGAGATGGTACTTTTTCCCATTTTTGCTCCCATGGAAATAAATCTAAAATGTTTTGTCATTATTGAAGTACACTTGACCTATAATAGAGGTAAATGAGGGTATTGATAGTATGTGCAGCTAACCATATTAGGTACCAAAGATTCTTGGCAAACAGGCATAAACCTACGAAACATAAATATTACAATAGTCAGGTAGGCAACAATATTCCTTTCATTTGCTCAATGTGTCAGAAAAGATAAGCCTTCTACTTTACCCAAATTATGAGTTCACAACACCTTCTAAGTGGCTTAAGTTTCATGCAAGTTGCTTGCTTGAATTTCATCTTTTCAGGAATTTAAAATAACAGGTTAAAAAAACACAAATATGAGACTAAATCTAAGGTTGAAATAAGGTTATAAGACAATAGCATTTGATGTCAGAGCAGGTAGGCCAACAGGGCAGAAGTCTACCTTAGTGAACATATTACAATCCACCTTTCAACAGTTAATTGAAAATGAGTTAATGCACAGGTGGGCTGAGCTAAAATTAGCATAAAAGAAAATCACTTTTCTGTTTGTATAATTTGCATGCCTTTGTAATCAGTGAAATGACAGATCAGACAAGAAGCCTACCTGCTGTGATGCAATCTTTAATCTCTGTCATATATTAATCATCCCTCTGTAATATAATAAAGCTGCTTCTGTCATGATGGCATTGAATGTAAATAGTTCCAATTACTGGTAATTCTCAACTGTTTTTGCAGAAGGAACTGTGTGGTATGATCCATGGGCTTCGGAAGGAAATGAAATAATAAAAAAAGGTAACTGAATTTTGCATCCAGGTTGAAACTTTTCTGGTGTCTCCCCAGACTCAGTGTTTACTTTTCTTGGATTATTTCTAAAAGCTGAAGCAACAGAGATGCAGGCCCTTGGGAGGAAAACATCGTCTGGTTTACAAGGTTCAGGGTGATTTTAATAGGCTGAAAGTGAGTGAGAAACTTGTGCCACTAATTTCCTGCAGGCATTTTCCAAGTTTTCACCCATTACAGTGTGAGGCCTTTGAATAAAAAGGTTCTGTTTGAACCAAATATTGTTGCTGCTCTTGTGGCACATAAGAGAGAAATCAAAATATCTCCAGCAGTGAAAGTGAGTACAAGACATGAAACTAATGTCATACCTGCCTAGCATTGTGATATACTTTCCTCAGAGGTTCCCCCAAATTCCATCAGCATTTAAACTTTCTGGCACTCCTGAAAATAAGTGATCATTATGCTTTGAATCCTTCTTGAGAAGAATTTCTCTAAAGGAAGATGATTTCTGGGACTCTAGAGAAAAGCTGTCTCATCCAGGATGGAGGGCTCAGTTAAGGGTGACAACACCATCACAATTAGCTATTTTGTCACCAGTGGCAGAACTCACTAATGGATCTCAATACTTTTTTACACAGACCCTGGTGGCAGACTGATCAATTTTAGTGGTTTTTTTTTTTTTTTTGGTTTTGCTTTTTTGTTTCATGGGAGCCCACTTTTAGCCTTCTCCCCTTTGGTCTCTGGACAGGCATTAATGATGAATTTCAGTGGAAGTAGGAAGTCAAAGACATTTACTATATTTCTCTCAGATTGAAATTGCTAACTAGAAATAATATGTCTGTTCTGCTTTGAACAACTTTTTCATGTGGAAAGGGTACAACATGACTTTCTCAATTAGAAAGAAATCACAAGGGGCAGGGAATGTTTGATGAGATGTCTTAAACCTTCCCAGTCCTCACACTCCTACCTGCTCCTTGTTTTCTCTTTAAGAAATAAAAAACTAATTGTAGAAATTCAAGGAAGGGAGTCTGAAATTTGCTACCAATGTCTAGGACTGATGATATTCCATAAGATTTTTTAAACTTTGCTTATTTTTCCCTTATTTGTTAATTTTGTAACCCTGTCTCCAACAACAATAGTAAATGTGGAACTAAACCTTCCATAGTTTGAAATATCTACAGTGTGTTAACTTTTCATTAAATATGGTATAGTAGTTAATTTCAGGACTTAAGCAGTAAATTTTTTGGTGGCATATTAATAGTATACTCTATCTTGCAGACATTTCCCCCTCAAAAATAAGGAGCCAGATGTAGACAAATGTAAACAGAGGCAAATCAGAAACCCAAATTAGATATTATTAACCAAGTCAGCATCTGTCATTGAATGTCTCTGATAAAGACCATGTTGGAACATTCAGCTAACTCCTGAGAAAAACATGTTCTACTACACCATCTCCCCATATCCAAGAATTTCAATAATTCCTACAGGGCACACATGAAGAGAGATGGGTCCACCTCATAAGACCCCCATGTCCATTATCCAATCAATTGCATAGGTTAAGACAGAGTAAGGTAAATATGGGCACTTGCCTTTTTGTTACATGGTAACCACAAGTCTAAAGGCCCATGCAATTGAGCTTAATTCTGACTAAACAGATCAGCAAATCTTTTTTGCTTCAGAGAGAGAGGCTGGAGTATCTCCTCCTCTATGATAATCCCATTTTGAAATCTATACCTGCATCCTAGGTAACTACTATCCATCATTCAACCTCTCTGATGTCCTGATTCACTACTAATGTGTACCACTCAACTCAGTATTTCATCATTATTTTGAAGTCCTTACTCGATTAACATTGATTCAGTATTTCCATCTAAATTGAAGTGTCTTTCACGGTAAAGACAACTCTTCTTCTGTGTATCCCACAGATATTATTCATGCTATTTATTTTGGTGGGTAGGTGTAGAATAAATATTTGCTGATCAAGATTACTTGCCACTGTTAATGAATATGTGAATTATTTAACCGTGCCTTGATGGACCTGATGGACCTAATTGTGCTAAGGTTCTAATATTTCTTAAAATTTTGCTCTAAATTGATAAAGTTTTAAAAGGAAGTATTGTTAACAATATCTTTGTTTAGAATATCATCACAAAAATACTGAATTTGTTTAAATGTAAGACCATCATGAAAAATTTTAAAAATTATGTTAACTAAGTGTAGGTGTTTACAGAAGGGAAATAAAAACATACCCTCAGGAAATGCCCATGCACAAATGTCTGCCTGTGCTGTATTCATAAGAGCCCAAATCTGGAAATACTCTGATGTGCATCAACGGGAGAACACAGAGATTGTGCTGTCTTCATAGAATACTATGCAAAGAGTGTGTGTGTATACACACTATACATAAGTATATGCATAGTGTATATTAGTGTGTGTATAAATCTATACAATATAAATTTTTTAAAATCATGGTGTTGAGAGGAGGAGGCCTGACCCAAAAGAGTAGACACTATACGATTCTATTCATGTGAAATTTTAGAACAAGCAAAACTAATCTCTAGTAACAGAAAGCAGATTAGTGATTATACAGCAGAGGATGGAAAGGGTGACTGCAAAGGGGCTCAGGGAACATTTGGGGGTAATGGAAACGTCCCATATTTTATTTGGTGGCAGCTACATTGTGTATACATTTGTCAAAATTCATTGTACTGCATACGCAAAATTTGCACAATTTTTTTTGTATATGGATTATGCCTCAACAATGTTGTTTTTTTTTTTTTAAATCACGCTAACCTAAGGGAAAAGAAAAGCCTACAGTCACAATTGTTTGCAGGCCTACCACACAGAATGTAACTGCATGCTGTGACAAATGGGACTCATCTGGCAGTAGAAACCCTGTCTCTCCTAGAATCACACTCAGAGGGTTGACTGATGGAACCAAGAGTAACAACAATCATTTTTAATTTGTCTTGTGTCTGATTCTATCTGCCATCTTAAAAATAGAGAGAAGCTGATAAAAGTTTTCAAATGGGCACATAGTCTGCAATCACACTGAAGTTTACAACCCTCTGAGTTATTGTGACACACTGGCAATTTTAGGGCTTTTGACAAGTGGAAGTAAATAATCCCATCTCTATTTTCTGGGAAAGTGAGAGCCCTCAGAACACCTTTGGGAGGTGGCAGCATTGGCCTTTGAGTTTACCTTATTTTGATTGCAGTTTCATTTGGAAGAGGGGAGAATGACCTTAGGCAGCAATCAAGATGTACACCAGCAACTTTGGCCAAATGTATCAGAACCCAGGGAAAGCAAATTAGAGAAACACTAGATGAGCCTCTCATCCCTGTGGACCTATGTAGAAGAGCTGTCCATACTCATAAAGAGCTTTGGAGGCCTTGGTAAAAAATAAAATGGAAAGACATAGAAGGATATAATCTAGAGAGAAGCTTACTCATGTATGCGTTTTTTAAAAAGAGTCACTTTGGCTCTCTTCTGAAATAAGAGCTGGAGAAGAAGAGTGGATACAGGGGAAACCAATTGGGAGGCTATTACTATAGTTCCAGGGAAAAGATGGTGGTGGTTTGAAACAGGTGGTAGCAGTGGGGTAAAAAGATATACATAAAGTAGAATTGACAGGACTTAGTAAATTGGCAGAATTAGCAAGGTGAGGAAACAGAAATATCAAGGATGATACCTAAATTTATAGCTTATATAAATGGGTAGGTGATGATGTCATTTTTAAAAATGGAGGAAACTAGAAGAAAGAATTTTTGTGATTATGTAACTTATTCATTCCAATGAAAACTAATTATTCTGACCTTATAAATATGTACATTTTAGACAGGCACAGGGGCAGAAGGGGAGAGAGAGAGAATCTTAAGCAGACCCTATGCTTATCATGGATCCTGATGTGGGCTCAATCCCATGACCCTGAGATTATGACCTGAGCCAAAATCAAATTGGCTGCTCAAACAACTAAGCTAGCCAGGCACCCCAGGATAATATTTTTTAAAAAGACTTAGAATGGTACTACTCGATGTCATAGTCTACACTAAGGATAAATATTCATTCTAATAATAGTAACAGTAATAATTTTATTGATTTCTTACTACCAAGTACAGTGCTAGGCTTTTTACATTCATTATTTCATTTTCAGTTTCATGAATAGCTCTATGACATGGATATTATCATCCTTCTTTTACAGATGAGTTAACAGAGGCACAGAACAATTAATTACCTGTGATTGATGATATCAATGTTCACCAATATCCAATCCTCCTCCAGTCAGGTCCTTGAGGATTATAATCTCCTGCCCACTTGAAGTGAAGTGTAACAATGTGACTTGCTTTGGCCAATGGAGTATGAGTGGAGGTGAAGTATCACTTCTGAGCAGAAGCATGTAAGAGCCTCTGTGTGACCGTCTATGTTTGCTTTTCCTTTGCTGAGCTAACCAAAGAGGCCACATGTTCAAGTAGGGTAGCTCCATATAGATATACCTCCTGTGAGAGTGACCAGTAAAGACAATAATGACCTGAGTCTCCCCTTCACCTCATCCACCCATGTTGAACAAAGAACAGGTTGTATTAAGGCACTAAGTCTCAGGGGCTATTCCTTACAGCAGTATAATCTAACTTACTGTGACTTAGACAAGTTTCACAGATTCAGTAAATGGCTGAGTTACTAAAAGAAAGCAGGCCCTTTAACCACTACAGCATGTATACAAAAGAAAGAAATGATCTCAACAATGAGGCAGCTTATTATCATATCAGAGACTTAGTAAAGGAGATGAAGGCAAGGCAAAGTGTTGAACAGCTGCAGCTTGCACACTGTAGGTCCTCCCCTGTGGAAGATATCCTCCTTTATCTGCACTGTCTTTATCCACCTGCATTGGACTTCCTGCCTTTTTTATGGAAAGCCCACCCATTAGTGTGAATTCAAGCAAGTCAAATAAACCTATGAAGAACATTAATGGCTCTAGGCACCCACTCTAGATCTAGATCAAGGGATAAGGCCTAGTTATCAAAGGAGCATTTGGCCAAATATACAAAATTTGTTCACTGCCCCCCCCCATTTCCTGCAGAGCTATTGGAATTTTTTAATATTTTATTTTTTAGAGCAGTTTTGTTCATAGCAAAATTGAGGGTAAGGTACAGAGATTTCCCATATTCTTCATGCCGTGCCACATATACACAGACTCCCCATTAACCACATTTTTCACAAGAGGGCACATTTCTTACAAGTGATAAACCTACACTGACACATCATAATCACCCAAAGTCCATAGTTTACATTAGGGTTCACTTTCATGTTTGATGTTGTACATTCTGTTGGTTTGGACAAATATATAATGACATGTACCAATAAGTACAGCATTATACAGAGTATATTCGTTGTCCTAAAAATCTTTTATTCTCTACCTATCTATCCCTTCTTCACCCCAAACCCTGGGCAACCACTAATCTTTCTATTATCTCCATAGTTTTGCCTTTTCTAGAACATCATGTAGTTAGAATAATATAGTATGTAGCCTTTCAGATTGGTTTCTTTCACTGAGGAATATGCATTTAAATTTCCTTCATGTCTTCTTATGGCTTGATAGCTCATTTAATTTTAGTGCTGAATAATATCCCATCATCCAGATGTACCACAGTTTATCTGTTTATTCACCTACTGAAGGACATCTTGGCTGCTTCCAAGTCTTGGCAGTTATTAAAAAGGTACTCTAAATATCAACATGCAGAATTTTGTGCAGACATAAGTTTTCAACTACTTTCACTAAATTTAAGAAGTATTACTGCTAGATTTTATAGTAAAAATATGTTTAGTTTTCTAAGAAACCACCAGAAAACTGTCTTCAAAAGTGGCTGTACCATGTTATATTCCCACCAGCAATGAATGAGTGTTCATGTTGCTTCCACATCTTTGCCAACATTTGGTTTTGTCAGTGACCTCAGTGTAATTTTATAACAAAAGATTCAACAGTTTTATCAAAAATGTTCAACTTTGGATATTAAATATATTTATAAACATACATTTTATCATTTAGAACTAAAATCTCAGTGTTGATATGGGAATTTTCCTTTAATCCAAATTTATTATATGGTGATTTTGACTAATTTTGATTTTTTCATATGGTTTTGAACTTCAAATTTACAACTAACTTTTAACAAATTGACTTTCAGTGGACTAGTCTTGATAAAGTGACACCTAGGGAATTAATTTTCAGAGGTTCACTTCTACCATCCTGAAGGAAGCTCCAACTTCAGAAATAAAGGCAGTTCATAAATTTAGCTAAAGGTACAGTGATGAAGGGACATATGATATGGACAAAATAGATACTATGGATTTTTATTTTGTCTTGCGGCATCCTTTTCCTCTTCTCTGATAACAGAATATTCAGTTATTCAAAATATTCAGTTAGGCAGGAATAACTCCTACTGTTGGCCACAGGGATTATGATAATATTTCTAGCCAATCAACCATTACACTTCTGATTCCAAATCTTGTATTCGTTATTCATTTATGAAAGATCAAATATCAACTCAACTCAAAGAAGCCTTAAAAAAAGGACATTTACTGATTTACAAACATGGGAGCTCAAGGTAGCATCTATTTTCATATATGGCTATATCTGGAAGCTCAGATGCCTCTTTCTTTGCCTGTTTTCCTTCCTAAATACAAATCATGAATCTAGAGGTATCGATAATAGGCCTGGCTCCCAGATACAATTTTTCTGCTGCACGGTTCCAGCCTGCCTGCCATAGATAGTAACAAGACCCACCAAGAAAGATCAGAGAGTTTAGGGAAGGAAAACTAGCCTAATGAGTATTCTAGACCCAATACTCTTATTTGTAAACTTGGAGGAAAACAAAACAAACAAGTCCTTAAATATGAAATGACAGACATCTTTACAAAACAAGTCATAAGCAAAATAAAAACCCTACTTATTGAAGAAAAAGGCAGTTCTCTTAAGAGTGGCTGTGATAAAATTCTCATTTGCTAAATCTTCCTAATGAAATGGGCACTGGGGTCATATTTGGTGACTGGTCAAATGCCTCTCTGCTTGTGATATCCTTTTTTCCCCTTAATGTCTGAGTTTTGTTTGTTCAAACTCATTAAGAAGGGATGGAGCTTCCCTTCTTATACACTGTATAATTAGTGTACTGCCAATAAATGAGTTAGAAGGTTTTCAACAAACTTCAAGCAAGTAGTAACCAAATAAACTGAAGATATTTATGGCATCCCTACCGAGTGCTAGGCAATATGCTAGGCAGTCAGAATCAAATAGTAAACAAGGTGGATCAGATAGAAGAGTTCTATATTCTGAATAACCTACAGCAATTCTAATAAAGAACTCTACATGAAATGAGAGGGTGCTGGAGGAACAAAAAGTAGAGTCATCGAACCTGTCAGGGTCCAAACAGGAAGGCTTCCCAGAGGAAGTAATGGCTGGAAGGATGGCTGAGAGTAACCAGTAGAAAAGACATATGGAAGGTGGGAGTAGAGAGATCCAGAGAGAAGCATGTATCAGGTTCAAAGCCAAGTTTGCTTAGCTACCTTGAAAAGTGTAACAAGTATAACAGGAGTTTCAAAACCAAATGGGAGGAGTGGCAAAATGGGGCCAGGTAAGAATCTGGGACAAGCCTCTAAGAGATTTTTAATGGCACCATCAGGGCTTTAGACTTTATCCCAATGCTGTTGAGATGGTATTGACAATTTTTAAGCAAGAGAGCAACATTTTCACATTGTACCTTCCAAAGATCACCCTGCTACTCTGGAAAGTGGACTAGATGAGAGGCATGGGTGGAGGGTGGTCAGTTATGCACTATGGCAGACTTGAAGCACAGTCTGAAAGTCTGTTGTATCTTCAAATATTGTTTTAAAATTTAGTGAAATTTTTTCATTTTTAATGCAATATATTCCTGTTTGTTTTACTATTACAAGATATTCCCAATATTTACTATGACTAACCTCATTAATTGACTAATAAATAGGACAAATGGACAATTTCTCCTTCTTAACAGAATCAGAACTTTGTTCGAGATGACAATACATTAAGCTCCAAGTATAGTATCATAACTAGTCTAAGCTGATTGAGGCAATTATGAATTCTGATGTGTAATTGTTCCTACATGTAAGGATAAAATATAGTCCAATTCCAACAACTGAGGCTGAAACGGAATCTTTAGGGAGAGGATCCTGGAAAGATTGATCTTCTCTTAAAAAAGAGAAAGAGGCAAATGGCACTGCCCAACCACCTTGTATGCAGTCTTTGTCCCTTGATGTACAGTAGCTGTATTGCAACACTAGGTGCAAGAAAAAGGACAAAAGCTAATATGCAAAAGATGACAAAAGAATGGCTACTAAGTGTGACAACACACGCGAAATCTGAGTCCCTAAAAGCACCGTCTAATGCTGGAGGTCTTGTTATGTAAGCAAATTCTATGATTTGTTTAAGCCACTGTTTTTGTTATTTGCAGCTCAATGTATTCTTAATTGATATACTAACTCTCAAATAGAAAAAAAAATATGCTCCATTAAAGTAGATCTAACTTTATCCTGAGGTTTCATGTATTACCAGGCACACCAGGCCATAACCTCAGGGAACATATGCACCTGAGATAGAAAAGCATAGTCTTGGGTAAACAGCACCATTTTCAAAGATTAAGAAGGACAAGAGAGGGGCATCTAGATGGATCAGCCGGTTAAGCATCCGACTTCAGCTCAGGTCATGATCTCACAGTCTGTGAGTTTGAGCCCCACGTCAAGCTCTGTGCTGACAGCTCAGAGCCTGAAGCCTGCTTCAGATTCTGTGTCTCCCTCTCTCTCTGCCCCTCCCCAGCTCATGCTCTGTCTCTCTCTGTCTCAAAAATAAATAAAAACATTAATTTTTTTTTAAAAAAAGGACAAGAGACAATTATTTTACCCTCTGTTTCTGGGTTTACCTTGGCCCTCTGGTTGGGGAATGTCCTTGACACTCTTACAAAGTACTTTAGGTTGAAGGTAAGAGGTAGTACATTAGCCCAAAGAATATTTAGCATTCTTAGAGAGTTTTGCAGTTTGTTTCCTTCAGGACTCATGTAGTTTTGTTTAAGAGCCCCCGAGTTTCCTGACACATCAGCTTTCAGTTTTCAATAAAAGTTACACATGAAAAGACAAAGGGAAGGATGTCCTCTCAATGTGGCTTTCTTTACAATGCTGACAACAGAAAAGTGTGCTTGCATTTAGTGCATGGACCAAAAAAGATAAGGGGGTAGGATGAGTCTGTTCTTACATTTCTGTTTATATGAACATTCTTCCACTGCCCAAGAGTCCCAAAGGTAAGTGCCAATTGGACAGTACAGGTTTAATCCTTTGATAGCTACTTATGATCAAGTACTGCCTTTTCCAGACTCCAGACAATTAATCTATTTCTCTAGTATTTAAAGTCAGAAGTACAACCATTAGGAGAAAAGGGACTGTTTATGCGATAAATGCAGAAATGGTGCAGCTTCATGTGATTTATTATAGATGAGTGTGAGAGGGAATATAAAAACTATTCCATTAATTTCATTTCCATTTTAGTGGTTATGTGGGCTTAGCTGTTTTGAAAATTATCTTCTCATTCTCTCAGGAGAGAGATTTGCAAAACTATACAATGGCTGGATGTGTTTTGGCATAAGCAATGGAAACATCCTTATGAAGCAAGTTCTCCTCACTCGCTAAGCCCCAACCTCCTATAATGATTTCTGGGCAGTGAAAGATAGGTGTTTGGAGCATTCTCTAACTCTTCATATCCCTGGTCTAATTACAGTGTCATTATCCCTTCCCACTAATTATACCTAGGTTATCACTTCATTCATTCATATTTAAGTCCATCTGTTCCTTGAAGGGGCTCAGTAATGTCTATACATGGAAATACTAATATCCTGGTTATGCTTTCATATCAGGAAAGCTCTTTTTAATGCCTTCATTGCATTCTGAAACCCAGATTTGTAAACTTGACATTTAGAAGAAGGCATTTTAAATTCATATCAATTCTACCAATTCCCAAAGATATTTTCAAGCCAGAAATTCCCTATCATATCACAAGTTCTCACTCTATTTTAACATAACTGGCAGAAAATCATTTTGTACTAAGCAAACAAGGAATAATATTAGCTTAAATTTATTGGTGTCTTACCATGAGCCCAGCACTATCCCAAGATTTATAAAACATCTAATTTCAACATCTGCACAACTCTTTGTGGTAGAGATGATTATTTGTGTCTCTATTACATAGATAATGATAGCCAAGAATTTAAGTTTCTTAAGCTAATACATCTGGTAGATGGTGAATCATGGATCTGGACTCAAGCATTTAGATCCAGAGTCTAGGCTTTTAAATGATATACTGCTGCCACAGAGGAATATTCTCAAGAAAAGCTATGCTTTGAAATATATAAATTAGTGGTCCTGTATTTTCTGTGGCTATTTTGAAGAACAGAAGGGATTAGAAATGAAGTAGATAATTTGGGTGATAAGCCCACCATCACTTTTTCTTCTTCCTTTCAAAATCATTATTTTGTTCAGGTATCCACTCTGCTCCCGTGACTATCACTCCACCCACATCTCCAGAAGTAATCCTTGATTAGTCTAAGCCTATTGTGGTATTCTTGTTCTCTTTGATGGTGATTAGATTTTAGACTTTTAACAATTCTCTGTGGAAATTTGTTTGGTAATCATCATTGGTTCAGAGGTGGGCTCAACATGTAAGGCAATCTAATACGACTGAAGTAAAGATTCATCCTTCTGCATGTTGCTGTCCAGTTTTCCCACAGAAGTCCATGGGGGAGGGGAAGAAGAAAAAAAAAGAGGTTAGAGAGGGAGAGAGCCAAAGCATAAGAGACTCTTAAAAACTGAGAACAAAATGAGGGTTGATGGGGGTGGGAGGGAGGGGAGGGTGGGTGATGGGTATTGAGGAGGGCACCTTTTGGGATGAGCACTGGGTGTTGTATGGAAAACAATTTGACAATAAATTTCATATTAAAGAAAAAAAAGACTGAAGTAAAGAAATGTGTCCTATAGTTAGGGATGTGGATTATCTCTTTCCCACTAGAACAAAGGAGCAACTTTCCCTAGTTGCTGATTGCACTCATCTTATGACCATGAAGAGAGCCAAGTTGAGAACAAAATTGATACAGAGGAGGGAGGAATCAAGAGAAAAGCCAAATCGCTCATTCCTGGAGCCTGGTCACATATTTCTGTCTAGGAGATAAACTTCCTTTCTACTTAAGGCAATTTGAGTCACAGTTTATAGCCCTATGCATCCTGATAGCACAGGTAGCCACGCATTTGGTATGATTTCAGAGGCACTGAGTGGCAGACTGCACCCATATATCTTACCCCCCATCTGCTATAACATCTGAAGTTTTTAAACCTATAGTCATTCCTTAATTATCTTCTGATAATGATGATTGTAAACTAGGTAAAAGTAACACATTATTTGAGGGGAGTATTTAAGAGCATCAGGTTTACAGTCCAGTTCACGTTAACTTGGCCCTGGCTGGCACACCACCTCCTTATTCTCCAACCTCATTATACCCTATTTTCTCCCTAATTCCTGCAGTTCTGCTATACAGCCTTCCTCAGGTCTTCCAATTTTCCACATTCTCCTCTGTCTCAAGCCCTGTGCTGCTACCATGCATCACACACACACACAGATGCACACCTTTCATTGATCTCAGCTTTCTGAGCTCAGCTAACACTTCCTCAGCTTCCTTAGTCTTTCTCGTATGGATTACAATCCCTTTGAACTACTTCCTGGGCAACACTGCAGCAAAGACTGTGAGTTGTTTCCCTCTATCTGTTCTTTTCTGCTTCCTCATTCCTCAGAAGTAGTACCCCAGATTTTTACCTGAGCACACAGATGACCAAAATAGACTACATCTCCTGCCTCCCTTTCATCAAGGAGTGGCCACAGTTTAAATTTTTTAGCTGATGCTGTTGGTGTCCAGTCCATTTATGGTCAGGAGTCACTACTCCAGTACATTCCAACCTCACCTTACCGCAACCACTGGATACTCACTGCTTTGAGGGCATGTGCCTGGAGGTGGTTGGAAATTCCAGTGAGTTAATGAAGCCAGGAGCAAACTTCAGTCATTGAAAGATTGAAATAGGAGCATAAATACCTCAGCTTCCTCATCTTGTGGGTGGTACTACTCTGAATCATGCTATCTCCTGGAGTCCCCAGTGGAATTTAGCCTTAGCTGTCTACTGTGGCAACCTGTGCTTGAACATGTTCTTTATTGCTTTCCTTCTCTTCTCACTTCCCCACAACCCTACAAGACCTATTCTGGAATCACCTCCTAAGTAAACTATTTATACTTGAGTCCCTGTCTCATGGTTTCTTCTAAATAGACACCTAATCTAAGACACAGTACATTTTCCCCCACAAAGGTTTCCCTGACCTTACCAAAATAAACATGGTCACCTTGCTTTTCTGGACCCGTTTATACTTATTTTGTATCTGTCCTGTGACATTTTTATGGTTCCCCACTATCACTATATCCACAGTTATAATCTACATTCTTTGAGTATCAAATTAAAAGCTCAAGTTCTGGTATCAGACAAATTTCAAATCCCAGCTCTAAGTCTAACTAGCTATGTAATCTCATACCACATTTCTCTGGGTATGTTTCCTCATCAGCAGAACAAAAATACAATGATATCTACCTTTTAGTGCTTTTGTGAGGATTAAATTAGATAATCCACGTAAAGCATTTAGAAAAATGCCTGATTCAAGTTATCATTCAATAAATGTTGGCTACTACCATATTATTAGTAATAGTATTAGTATCTGTATCATTCTTGGCATCTCCCACAGTACATAATACGACATCCATTCAACACATAGTAAATTAAATTTATATTTGTTAATTAAATAATAAAATGGTGAAATGGAGTCGCACATTTTATTTTCATAAGCAGCACTGAGACTTGATTTGACCAATGAATTTTTATAGCACACACAACAGAAATACTGCTAAACCACTCATCCTTAAGATTTCTCACAGATGTAAATATAAACTACAAGTGGTCTTCCATCTGCTCCATAAGCAATATACAGTTTGTCATTTTCCTGAGAAGTTCAAAGGCACAAAAGCACGTGTTAGATATCTTTCTATTCCTTTGATATACTTGGGATATGTTTAATTTTTTTAAATGTTTACTTATTTTTGACAGAGAGAGAGACAGAGAATGAGCAGGGAGGGGCAGAGAGAGAGGAAGACACAGAATCTGAAGCAGGCTCCAGGCTCTGAGCTGTCACCACATAGCCCGATGTGGGGCTCAAACTCACAAGCTGTGAGATCATGACCTGAGCTGAAGTCGGTTGCTCAACCGACTGAGCCACCCAGGCACCCCACTTGGGATATGTTTAAAGGGATATACAAGACACAGTTAGAATTTCTATAGAGATAGTGGGTTTGGGAGCAAAGGTGAAGTACGTATGTTTCACCCAGCCTTCCTCTGTATCATGTCAGAGTGAGCTTTATAAACCATACCTAAGCAGGTTACTCCTCCGCTAAGACATCCTCAGCAGTTTCCCATATCCTACTCTAAGTATGGCTTACAAAGTTGTCTGTTCATGCCAGCGTTTCCAGCGACATCATTCATTGCAGCAAGGTAACTCTAAGGTAACTCTAGTCAAGTTAAACTTCTTGCAATTCCTCTGAAGATCTTTTCCTACTTATATGATATTGCCCATGCTGACTACTTTGCCAAAAATGCCCTTCTCCATCTTTTTTGGGGGTGATGGAGATTGGTAAATACCTGCTTAACTTTCCAATACTTGGTGGAGACCAAGAAGCCTTTCCTATCTCCAGACCACCAATCAGCAAAACCTACCATTTCCTTTTATACCTGTCCCCAAAAAACTCTGTCTTAGAACCTATGATGCTGGATTTTATACACACACACACATGCACACACACACACATATATATACATATACATGTATATGAATATATATGTATATATACACACATATGTATACACACACACATATACGTATATATAATGCCCCACAATAACCAGGTAGTTCCCTACCATAAATAAATAATTCTTAGTTTCAGCCAAGTTCAAATGTATTTGACAGTCAATCAAAGGATTTTTCTACTCTTCCCAAGGGAATCCTTTTCAGACCAGACAGTGTCCACTTTAGATAGGTACCCCTAAGTCCTTTCTCCCTTCATTTCCCTTCCTGATTCCATCCCCTCTGCCCTCACCCATGTTCCTGGTTTCATAAAATGGTGGTTTGATGTCCTCACTCTCTGTTTCAGAGCAGCAAGACCTCTCTGGCCTCAGGTATCTGAGACTGGCAACAGTTGAGACTCACATTTACAAGACCAACTCTCTTTTGTATTATTGAGCAAGTTATTTAAAATTTCTGTGTCATAACTTCCTTAGGGATATAGAGAGAAAAAAAGCAAATAAATTAATGATGATAACACAAGTAGACATTCACTTGGTATATCGGAGGCACTGAGTGGCAGACTGCACCCATATACCTTACCCACCATCTGCTATAACATCTGAAGTTCTTAAACCTAGAGTCATTCCTTAATGATCTTCTGATAATGATTGTCAACTAGGTCAATACACAAAGCTTTTATGTATACACAAAGCATTCAGAAGAGTTCCTGGCAAATTTTCTCAATAAATGTTAGTTATTATTTGTTTTGATATTGTTTGTTTTGATAATACTATTATGATGAATTATATGAATCATTAGAAATGGTACAAATACCGATCACCTCTAAAATGGTAACTTCCATGGATTCTTATGATAAAAGATACTCCAGAAGCACCTGGGTGGCTCAATCAGTTAAGCATCCAACTTTGGCTCAGGTCATGATCTCAGGGTCTGTGACTTCGAGCCCCATGTCTGGCTCTTGTGCTGAAAGCTCAGAGCCTGCAGCTTTCTTTAGATTCTGTATCTTCCTCTCTCTCTGTCCCTCCCCTGTTTGCATTATGCCTCATTCTCTATCTCTCTCTTTCTCTCTCTCTCTCTCTCAAAAATAAATAAATAAACATTAATTAAAAAAAATACTCCATATTCACCAATAAAGATGGAGAGGAATGGAAAGGCAAAAAGGGGATGAGACTATCTTGCACCACACATTCATTTGTTAATATAGGTCCCCTATTCCTTCTCCCTCCAAGTAATCTAAGAGACTGTGAACATTGGAAAAGTTCTTTGTCTTGCTCCTAGTTGTGTCTAGCATCTAGTATGACATTAGGTCCAGAGTGAGAACTCAGTACATCCTTGCTGTACTTAAGAGTGCACCTGGACAACAGCCCCTCTACCTAGCATTGGCACTAGTAAACAAATTCATTCCATGGCTGAAGGCCCTGGTCATGTATTGATTATACATTATGTTTCAGGCTCTTTCATATCTGGATAGTGTATTATTCCTACTCCCATTTTCATAGAAGCACTGAGAATGTTTAAACAACCTGTTAAGAACTCTTTTATGAAAATCTTCACTTTTGTTTTTGTACCTAGGAGAGTATCTGCACATAGTAGATGCTCAAAATAGATGTTTATTGAATGTACCCATATCAGATACTATCACCTTCATAAGAGTTGTAAACTAGGAAGTCAAGAAAGCATAACTGGGACTTCTAGAAACAGGCTGTTTTCAAAGTGATTATGCACACCTCCAGCTAAGAGGGAAGGGTTGGGAACTAGCTAGGGGCTATAACTCCAGAGCAAACAGATAAATTCCTTACCATAATCCAGATGCCAGGGGCAATTTCTGGCTCTAATTCTTTTTTATAATATATTAATTTATCTCTGTATATTTACATTTTCTATCTTTAAAAAAATTTTTAATGTACACATAGGACTATATAACAACAAAGATCAAAATTGATCTTCTCTACAGTTGGAAAAATAATGAAATACCTGCAAAGCACCCCATCCATAAAATAACTTTATGAGAAAATGCCAACTAACATTTATTTTAGTAACAGGTATTTTAATAGAAGAGGCAG
Organism: Panthera uncia; assembly: GCF_023721935.1. Lineage (NCBI taxonomy): Eukaryota > Metazoa > Chordata > Mammalia > Carnivora > Felidae > Panthera > Panthera uncia. Next base: position 47,743,897 of record NC_064816.1, read on the forward strand.
AAAAGCTTTTAAACCAAATCTGGCACTCTTGCCTCTTGTTCACCTCCTAATAGAGGAATATGTGATGTATTATGGATAAGGAGACAAAAAAGTATGAAGACTCATTCAGAAGCTACTGGGACGTTCTGACATCATTTCAGGAACCACTATGTTCCTGGAACCATTTCCATTTCAGGAACCACTTATTTAAAGAAGAAAATAAACTAGCCACAAAACTGCACACCAGGCTTTGCATCTTATTTTTCAATCTCCTTTCCCAACTTTCTGTTATCTTTAGGTTGAGAGGTAGGAAGGAAGATTCTGGAGTGGGAAGATGCAGAAAGTGGACTTGGTTCTGAAAACAATGGTGAGTCATTTAAAGTTTGTTAGCAGAAAGGATAGGGAAAAGCAAAGCAGTGCCTTGGAAGTATTCCTGGAGCAGCAGTGTATACATAAGATCAAAGAAAAGAAATATTGAAAGAGATGGATTTGACAGATATTGAGAAAGAAATTGGCAGGACTTGCTGACTGAATGATTTGGGTTGGGGAAGGAAGAATTATGGGTTTGTGCATTTGAATGAATAGCAGCAATGACAGAGGTATAGATCCTCTTTATAAAGCTCATATCTCATATCTCAGGACTTATTACAGGTCACTTCTGTTATTTAAAAAGTTATTGGAACAGCAAGATGTTAACCTGAAAGGCAGAGAATTAGACACATATCCTTCAAGAGGAAAGCAGAGGGTGCCTGGGTGGCTTAGGTGGTTGAGCATCCGACTTCGGCTCAGGTCATGATCTCATGGCTCATGGGCTTGAGCCCCACATCAGGCTCTGTGCTGACAGCTCAGAGCCTGGAGCCTGCTTCGGATTCTGTGTCTCCCTCTCTCTCTGCCACTCTTCTCTTGTGTTCTGTCTCTCTTTCTCTCTCAAAAATAAACATTGAAAAAATTTTTTTAAAAGAGGAAAGTGGAGATCTAGTAAGTGAGAAAATAAGTTAACTTATATACCAGGAGAAAATAACTTTTTTACTAAAAGAATAAAATTGGCAATAGTGTTCATATTTCAATATGATTTTTTAAAAATGCACTTAAATCAATGAAGCAACAACATACTCTATTTAAAGCCATCATATAGATTTGTTTTAACCTTTTTAAATGTGTATTTATTTGAGAGAGAGAGAGAGAGAGAGAACAAGTGGGGGAGGGGCAGAGAGAGAGGGAGACACAGAATCTGAAGCAGGCTCCAGGCTCCAAGCTGTCAGTGCAAAGCCCAACATGAGGCTTGAACCCACAAACTGTGAGATCATGACCTCAGCCCAAACTGGACATTCAACAGACTGAAACACCCAGGTGTCGCTAAATTTGTTTATTTTCAACTGGATGTTTTAGTGTCAAGTATAAATGTTTTTGCCTTTGGGGACATTATCTTGAAGATCATGTTAAATTTCTATAAATTAAAATTTGTGTATAACCTTCATATTTTTATATAGAGCTTAAGGCCTCTGAGAACATAATTTTTAAACTAAGATATGATTACAGATCCACTCATTTTTATAGTTTTATTTCATGGTCATCATTCTGGTGTTGTTCCTCATCTCAACATTTGAAATATTAGAATAATGTGGCAGACATCTTTTGATATTCCCAGCCACATCCATGCTCTGTTAACAACTCTCCCTTCCATCAAATAAATAAACATAACCAGATGCATGCCGTGTGATTCATCCTCTTGGTCCCATAGCTGATCGGACCAGAGTAGTCATATGATCCATGTGGAGCCAATCAGGAGTTTTCTCCTGATATTGGACACTTGGGTCAAGATTGACTGGAAATAAGAGGTGGATTCCATGGCCAAAGGCAGCATCTTGGGGACAGCTGTGATGGTTAATGTGCCAATGAAGCAGAAGCAACTTTTCCTCTTCTGAAAGTAAATATGGAAAATAGAGACAGAGACCTTGTGGCACCAGAGGAAGATGAAGGATGGAATTGCTGTGGCTCCCAGTGACACTCCTCTACTGTAGAAGACCAAAATACACACACTTTCTATGCTTAAATTCTATGACAAATATGTGAATCATAGACAAATTCTGAAACTAAGATCCAGGGAATAAAATTTCCAAATTAAAAGGGGTTTTGTAACCATACAAGATAATTATGCTAGATTTTTAGGGTTTAGGAGTAATCAAGTCTTGATAAGTATCCCTCCTTGATTTTAGCAACCCTCCCTGTTAGATTTTCTAATGCCCCGCTTCTCTGAATTCCTAGTCTTCACTACTATCTGCAAATGTTCCACAGAGCTAGTTAACTTTTTCCTGCCTACTGGTGAGCCTTTTGTTATTTAGTTTGAATCTTTCTAATAATTAGAATAATCTAATGAGCAAGGTGCAATATGGATTGATACTTTCCTAGGATAGCCAGCTAACATTCTGGCATAAAAATCACTCTTCATCTAGTCAGATTAGCAAATCAACAATGTGAAAATATGACTTGTATCAATTCCTTCCATCTACTCACCTTTATGGCTAGTATATCACCCTACGGATGTCATTAAGCCACCCATAAAAGATATAGTATCTTCTACGTTCATCTATTTATACATAAACTGCATCTCTCTGGCAATACCTTTAGCAATTTATAGGCCTTTGTTGAATCACAAAATCAGTTAATGATTCCGGGAGACTCTTGCCAAAAGATGTTTAATACTTCCATTCTTCTTAACCAAGCTGACAAAGTCAGTCCTTAGAACAGTATGAGGTTGCAGGTGTATGTGCCTGTGATTGTGTATTTTTCTTCCCATTTAAAATTCTCTAACCAATACTACTGTCCTCCTTGACATTAGAACTAAGGGAAAAGTCCTTGAAAGAGACGCTCCCATTATTTCTGGTCTCCTGAGTTTGATAGTGGTGGTTATATAATCTTTCTAATATTCTGAGATGCATAATGCATTAAGCTTTTTGGCTGCCAAAGGAGCATCAGAGACAGATGGGATGTGTAATGAGAGTGAGGCAGGTGAGACAGATCTTGCTCAAAGCTGGCTGGTGGGGATAGTGAACTTACAGCATTTTTTGAGCTCTGCAAAGAATACCATGAACTGAGAATTGGGGGGTCTGGAAAAGTATCCTTAATCATGGTAGATCCAAAGCACTGGGGCCCTGCCAGACCAGGGCCCAATAAAGCTAAGCCTGTGTTAAGTAGGTTGGAAGGCCAAATCCCTGCTGAGTTACAATAGTGCTTAATTACACATACTTTCACATTCTTGGTGCCTTCCCAGAATTATTACACACAAATACTAAGATAAATTGGTTGAATCACTTTCACCAAGTTAACTGTAACAAATACTTTCCCTGTCTAGAGCTTGAGAAGGCAGTCTGAATACAGCAGGCATCCTGGCTACCTAGGAACCAATAGATGTGCTGTGAAAATTAATGAAGAGAGGGAAGGAGAAAGAGGGATAGAGAGAAAAAAGGAAAATGGATGTGAAGCAAAAGAGGGAAATAATGAACAGAAGGAAAGGAGATGAGGAGGGAGACACAAGAAAGGAGTAAGGAAGAGGGGAGAAGGGAATAGGCAGGAGTATTTAATATAAGAATCGGGGATGGGAGAGGGTTGAGGGTGAAAAACAGGCAAGAAAGAAGAGAGGAGAAAGAAGGAAAGCAGCTAGGTTGCAAGAATAAGGAGGAAGGTAAAGTGATTTTTAATAAAGAATGAAGAAGGGAAGGAAGAAACAAGTGAGAAGAGAAAAGAAAATGAGAGACAAAAGATGAAGAGAAGGAAGAAGGAAGAAGGAGAAAGAAGAAGGTCTGCTGAGGAACACAGGAGTAGTCAATTTGGGTCTGCAGAAGACTTCCATAGAGAAAGGAAATGATTCACTCACCACAAAAGTACTGCATCATGACCAAGGATTAGTTTACTTACTACAATGTTCCCTCCCCCCCCCATTCTGTCATCCAATGCATGAGCCCATTCTTCCATGGTCAGTTTCCCACAATGTTGTAACAACCAATTCACTTCCTATGAACATATTTTATGTTGAGAACTGATCAGAGAAGAGTGGGATCATTACTGGATTAACTTTTAAGTTACTTCAGAAGGAAAAGTTTAGTAGTAACACCAGGAGCCCAAATGTTCTTCTGGTCAAGACCTGCTAATCAGTGCAAGGACATTATTTTTGCTATTTTATCAGAGCACTTAGTTCATAAACCAACTTGTCATTTTTTTCTTCTCTCCTCATTTCCCAGATGAGAGTAATAGGTCAAGTTTGTGCCCTACCCAAATTGCCTTTACTGGGCTAATGCACCATCTCCCAGCTGTTGTGTGTTTTGGATTGCAGCTGTCTCCTTTTCCAAATCTCCAATTCAAGAATTGTCCTTGGCCAAAAGGAGCCACCTCACCAATGAGATAGTCTACTTCTCCCCAAAGAGTCACTTCCTGATTAACTGACATGAGGGTACAAAAGGCAGGGTCTCTGGCCTCATGGTGGGGCACTCTGTAACATGATTCACATTCTAGAGCTCCTTGTGGGATCCAGCTGAGGCTAGACTTCACCTGAAATCATGTTTTTGCTCAGATTTTTCCTTCATTCCTCTTAAGTGCACTCCCTTAATTAACTACTTATACAAGATTCTCCACCTCAGGCTCTGCTTCTCAGGAATCTGAACTAAAACAGAGAGATTACCATCAACAAAATTGCAAACCTAAGGCCAAGGGATTCTGGAAATACTCAACATCATCCCGCTAACAATGTCTACCTGCCAAACCATTTGCATGTCTTTGAAGTAATATTTTATGAATTGCTGCTGCCTCAAAATTATTTGAACCAAAATACTTCCAAAATATGTGGGGGCTCCATGCAGACCCATGTAAAGGTTTACATATTTAGAAGCTCATTTGCATACTGTTAGGGGAAAAAAGGGTTATTTTCAAAGAATACTTCCAAAAAGTTTTCTTTTGTTCAATTCCTTATTTGCTTGGTTTAGAAAATACTGCACTGATGTTGCAGTAATATGAATGCATAACTTCTGGGTTGAACAGGAAAGCAAAGTACCCCAAATTACTTAATATAACCCTTGTGGTGATAACTAAACACTTTCTTCAGCATTTTACCATTTATTGACTACATTTTATTTCTGCTTCAATAAGAAGCTGTCAAGTACTCTGAGAATTTCACAAATTCACTTTACCCTACTGACTACACTTTGCCATAAATTAATTACTGCAAGTGCATAATATTTATTTCTGCCTAAGGCGATCGGCACTGGTATGTCTTATTAGCATTCATTGAGGAATATAAAAATAAAGAGTAGAGTTAGCAAGTAAAAAGCATTTATGTCTTCACATCTTCAGTGATGAGGCTTAAAAATAATTTTCTACTTTATTTCTTCGTTGAGTTTGTGCCATAGGCAGCCCCCTCACATTTTTAAGTTGGTTGTGTAAGAAAAATTTGACACAGGGGTAATTCAAGCTCTGTCACCCATTAAACACCCACAAAGTAAACATTGCAGATGTTTGATCAATTTGAAACCTGTTTCCAGTAATTTCTATAAGTCAACACTCTAGACTTTGATGCCACAAAGAGCAAGAGACATGTCTGGTTTTTTTATCTGATTCATTTTTATGTCAACAAAACATTCATAGCAACTTACAAATAGGTATCATTAAATGCTTATTGAATAGATGAATGAACTTGAAGCCAAAAGATAAAGAGAACAAAAACCACTGGTGTGTGGGCAATAGATTTAGCTACTAGCACCATGACATGGTCAAAAAGTGTTTAGACACTTATCTGGCATTTACTTATCTTCTCTGAAGTACTGGGGATCTGAAACCTCCCTTACAAATTTAAAGTGCTGTAACTAAGTATTTGACCTCAAAGATAAAGTGGGGAAATTCAATGGTGGGATGAAGTATCTCTCAGGTGGCTCTATTTCAAACTCTTCTGTAAACCATGTTTCCAGGAAAACTAACTCGACTGAGCCAAATAAAACTGGATCTGCCTGTAGAAAATAATTTAAAGCATCTTGTTCCACTTTGCCCCTCAAAGTGTGATTCATGAGAAGCATCAATGACATCACCTGGGAGCTTGTTAGATACTTAGAATCTTAGGCTCAGCCCCAGACCTACTGATCCTCCAGACTTCCATACTCCTGGTCAATTAAGTGTATGTTAAAGGTTGGGAGGCACTCTTGTGGAAGAGTTGTCAGCAAGCAGAGCATGGGCCCAGGTTCTCTTTGCCATTTTTGGGTGCTCACACTCCCAAAAGCCAGCAACTGTGACTCTTTGTTACAGCCCTGCCTTCAGACTGCCAGAACTTGTTTTCCTTTGCACACAGAAACAGGTAGTACCTAAGAATGCATGCTCCCCATGGGTTAGTCCTTAACCAATGACTGATAGGTGACAGTATAAATAATCCAGACCCCTAGCCCCAGAATGGACAACTTTGTTTTCACAACTGTTCTATCAGATTGAGCCAGAGTAAAACTCCATGGGACTTTGCTTGATATCACATTCCTCTTTGGTGTTCTTCCCTTATTGATCTTATTTCCTTATTCTCCTTAAGGGTCTGTTTCTGGGAGTCACAACCTAAAACATATCTATCAATACTATGCTTGGAAATTTTAAGAACTAGTTCTCTGGGGAAAAATAAATCTCTGATTTTTAGTTTTTATCAGTTGCCATGGTGTAAATACTCCCACCATTACAGATTTCAAGCTATAAATATAAGGTCATAGAATTAAAAAGAGATGCTCACAGTCTGTTCTCACAAGCCAGTATGAACTGGTTCTAGTGTAACACAGCATATATTCATAGCCCACCTCATTTAAAACCAATAATTCTACCCCCAAGCTTTCTTGAAGAGCAACTATAGCAGAATATTACAGAGCATTAAGCAAAACTTTCTAAATATCTATCTGTCCAAAGAATCACACAGCACAAAAGATGCTCCAATTTACTGATCCAACAAACATTTATTGAGCAATCAGTATGTGCCCATCACTGTGGTAGCAGCAGAAATAAAACCAAATAAGATGTACATGATTTTAGTCTATGAGAACTTTACATTCTAGAGACAGAAACAAAAAATAAATAAATAGTTTCTAACTGTGAAAAATACTATGCATGAAACAAAAAAGGAGTCAAGATAGACTACGTACTGGGTGAGTTTGGTGAAACTCATTTGAGACAGATTCACCAATAAAGGTCCTTGTGAAGAGCTGCCAGTTTTGTGGAGACTTAAAGGAGAAAGAAGAGCCAGCTTTGAAAGAGTGGTAGCAAAAGCAACCCAAGCAGAGCTAACAGTGTGGGCAAATGTCTGGAGACAGGAAAGAGCCTAGGATGTTTGAGGAACTAACAATAAAAAACTACTACTGGATGGGGTCCCTGGGCGGCTCAGTAGGTTGAGTGCCTGGCTCTTGATTTTGACTCAGGTCATGATCCCAAGGTCCTGGTGGGATTGAGCCCCGTCTCTGGCTTTCGGCTGAGCATGGAGTCTGCTTCAGATGATCTGTTTCTTCCTCTGCCCCTCTCCTGTACACTCTCTTTCTCTCTCTAAACTATAGTAACAACAAAAATAACTGCTACTGCAGCAGATCTTTGGGGGAGGGGATTTAAACAACATTAGGTGGTTAATGTCCATGTCAGGCTGAGCCTTGTGGGTCATGGTTTCAAGTGTGGGTTTTATTATAAATGCAAAGAACAACCATTAGAGTGTTCTGAGCAGGTAGGAGAGTGACTGATCTGAATTATGTTTTAAGGTGATTCTAAATGTGTTCAAAGTAGATTGACAAGAGGGAAGCTAGGGGACCAGTTAGGAGGCAAGAAGTAGCCCAGGAGAAAGATGATAATGCCTTTGATGTGACAGTGGCAGCATATATTTGGAGATGTGAATGAGCTGAGGATACATTTTGGAGATGGAGCTGAGAGGATTTGCTAAGGGACTGGATGTGCCATTAAAGAAAAGAAAATGAGTTAAAAGTGTGATGCTAGATTGATGACTTGAACAACTGGGGGCATGCATGTTTTATCTTCTTTTTTTCTCTTTTCCTAAAAGAAGGACAAGTTCATTTAACTGTCTTGGTCATACCTCCTTTTTTGCCCCACCTATGCTTCCCAGAATTTTTCAATTAAACATGGAAACATGTCTCTTTAAAATTCATATTACTTCATATTCTCATGATTTCACCCAGTTTTCTCCACCCAAACACCTACTTACTCAACAAAATCCCACAACAGAACTGAACATAATTGATAAAGAATTCTCAGTGGGTACCTAGGGAAAAGAGACTTTAACTATAAATACTCCTATGTTACTCTTCTTGGCCCTATCTTACTTCAAGGGACATGAATTTGTCCAGTAAAGACATGTCATGCTTTTCAAACTTTAATTTATCAGTTTCACTTAGAAAGTGCTTAAACACAGATTGCTGGAACCCACCTCCAACATTTCTCATTTAGTAAGTCTAGGGTAGTGCTCAAGAATTTGTATTTCTAACAGGTTCACAGATGATGATGATGATGATGATGGTGACATTCTGGAATCCCTACTTTGAGAACCATATAGATACACTATCAAAATTGCATTCAGAAGCTTCCAAAATAGACAAAGAGGGAGATGGCACTATTCATGTATTATTTTTAAGATGGTTTAACTTCCAATGTCATTTCTTTCTCTAAGTCTTAGGTAGTGAATTCATCAGTAAGACTGTTGGCAGTGCCCACCTGCCACTGTGTATTAAGTGAGAACTGCAAGCCTTCAGAGAAGCAGAACACTCTGGGCACAGTGGTAACTTCTCATTTTAAGAGACGAAAACAGATGAGTTAATCAGGAAGCCCCTTCAACTCCACAGAGGTTCATAATTCCTATTTCAAGAGTTCAGACAAGCAGTTAATCTGCTGGAAAGATGGAAAATGAACTGGCTGTAACAATCTATTCATGCCAGAGGGGACTTTACATTAAAGACAGGATGTTCATGTATTATCATTAAAGGCATCTAGGTTGTTCATTCAAGTATTTATATTTTAATGCTGTGTTTAGTGAACCTGCTGGCCTTTCCCTTCTAGGTAGGGAAGAGCCACAATAACATTATAATATGATTGTACACTACACTATAATTTGTGAAATCTTTAATGGAATATATATATGTGTATATATATGTATATGTACACTATACATATATAGTATGTATATATGTATATACATTGTACATACATTGTATGTACACTACACTATAGTTTGTGAA